>NW_021170758.1:0-1360 GCF_002162155.2 Triticum dicoccoides
AAACAAGATGCATAAACATGATAAACATCACATGCAATCAAATAGTGACATGATATGGCCAATATCATTTTGCTCCTTTTGATCTTCATCTTCGGGGCTCCATGATCATCATCGTCACCGGCATGACACCATGATCTCCATCATCATGATCTCCATCATTGTGTCTTCATGAAGTTGTCACGCCAACGACTACTTCTACTTCTATGGCTAACGCGTTTAGCAATAAAGTAAAGTAAGTTACATGGCGTTCTTCAATGACACGCAGGTCATACAAAAAATAAAGACAACTCCTATGGCTCCTGCCGGTTGTCATACTCATCGACATGCAAGTCGTGAATCCTATTACAAGAACATGATCAATCTCATACATCACATATATCATTCATCACATCCTTTTGGCCATATCACATCACATAGCATACCCTGCAAAAACAAGTTAGACGTCCTCTAATTGTTGTTGCATGTTTTACCTGGCTGCTATGGGTTTCTAGCAAGAACGTTTCTTACCTACGCAAGACCACAACGTGATATGCCAATTGCTATTTACCCTTCATAAGGACCCTTTTCATCGAATCCGTTCCGACTAAAGTGGGAGAGACTGGCACCCGCTAGCCACCTTATGCACCAAGTGCATGTCAATCGGTGGAACCTGTCTCACGTAAGAGTACGTGTAAGGTCGGTCCGGGCCGCTTCATCCCACAATACCGTCGAAACAAGATTGGACTAGTAATGGTAAGCATATTGAACAACATCAACGCCCACAACTACTTTGTGTTCTACTCGTGCAAAGAATCTACGCAATAGACCTAGCTCATGATGCCACTGTTGGGGAACGTAGCAGAAATTCAAAAATTTTCCCTACGAATTACCAAGATCTATCTATGGAGAGACCAGCAACGAGTAGAAAGGAGAGGAGAGTTTGCATCTACATACCCTTGTAGATCGCTAAGCGGAAGCGTTCAAGTGAACGGGGTTGATGGAGTCGTACTCGTCGTGATTCAGATCACCGATGATCAAGTGCCGAACGGACGGCACCTCCGCGTTCAACACACGTACAGCCCGGTGACGTCTCCCACGCCTTGATCCAGCAAGGAGAGAGGGAGAGGTTGAGGAAGACTCCATCCAACAGCAGCACAACGGCGTGGTGGTGGTGGAGGAGCGTGGCAATCCCGCAGGGCTTCGCCAAGCACCATGGGAGAAGAGGAGGAGGGAGAGGGGCAGGGCTGCACCAACGAGAGATTAAATCATGTGTTATGGGCAGCCCCTAGGCCTCATATATATAGGGGAAAGGGAGGGCTGCGCCCCCTTTAGGGTTTCCCACCCCCAAGGGGTGCGGCCAGCCCTAGATGGCAAAGGGGGC
>NW_021170759.1:0-1942 GCF_002162155.2 Triticum dicoccoides
CGAGGAGAGGATCGCCGGGTAGGTTTATGCTATGCGATGCTACTTGGAGATGCTACTTGGAGATGCTACTTGGAGGACTTCAATCTACTCTCTTCTACATGCTGCGAGGCGGAGGCTGCCAGAAGCGTAGTCTTCGATAGGATTAGCTATCCCCCTCTTATTCTGGCATTCTGCAGTTCAGTCCTCTGATATGGCCTCCTTACACATATACCCATGCATATGTAGTGTAGTTCCTTGCTTGCGAGTACTTTGGATGAGTACTCACGGTTGCTTTCTCCTCCCTTTTCCCCCTTTCCTTTCTTTCTGGTTGTCGCAACCAGATGCTGGAGTCCAGGAGCCAGACGCCACCGTCGACGACGACCCCTACTACACCGGAGGTGCCTACTACTACGTGCAGCCCGCTGACGACGACCAGGAGTAGTTAGGAGGATCCCAGGCAGGAGGCCTGCGCCTCTTTCGATCTGTATCCCAGTTTGTGCTAGCCATCTTATGGCACCCTGTTTAACTTATGTCTGTACTCAGATATTGTTGCTTCCGCTGACCCGTCTATGATCGAGCACTTGTATTCGAGCCCTCGAGGCCCCTGGCTTGTATTATGATGCTTGTATGACTTATTTTATTTGTAGAGTTGTGTTGTGATATCTTCCCGTGAGTCCCTGATCTTGATCGTACACATTTGCGTGCATGATTAGTGTACGATTGAATCGGGGGCGTCACAAGTTGGTATCAGAGCCAACTGCCTGTAGGAATCCCCCTTCCAACTCCTTGGCCGAAGTCGAGTCTAGACATTGCAAAACTTTTACTAACATGGCTGTGCGGCCCATGGGCCCACGTCGCCATTGGGTGGTACTAGGATCTTTTACTCCTCGACCTTTACTCTGGGATTCTGAACTCTCTTCTATTCGGGTTAAACGATTTTTACAAAAATCTAACTTTAGGTTCTCGAAAATACTTTCTCCCGGAGAGGCCCTTCAGTCCAGATGATCACCGACTGCACCAGAAGATTTCGAAGATACTCTCCGATTTTCTCTTGAGACCTTGAGCCCGTTGCCTTTGCAATTCCCTACCACTGAAATATCCCTATGGATAAATACTTACACCTGTCGTGCTCACTTTTATTCTCAGTCGATCTTGTTATTACAAGATACCCTGAGAATATTTTGTGCCTACTGCCTTGCAGTTCTTTGCCACCTGAATACCCCTAAGAATAACTTCTCGCACCTTTCGAGTATCCGCTCATCCTAGTTGTTCAGGTGTTTCACAAAAGTCTTTGAAATACTATTCAATCCTCCGAAAATCCTTAGCAGCTTTATTGCTCTGCAAATACTTGTCTACTAGCATTATGGATGCTTCCCATATATCTGGCAATATTCACTAGTATCTTTTGACACCGTCATTTTGATCCTATTGATTCAACATGTGTGCGAATGCACACAATCATCTATCAACCCTTCTAACTTATCTTTCTGACTGAGACAACATTTTTTGAACATGAGCTGGTTCTCGACCAAACTATTTGTCGCCAATTGTGCCTCTGGTTTATCCAACTTATCCATCCTTGGTCAGAGCGACTGCTTCTGATCTTTTGTTTTGGAAATCATAATTCCTTTGTTATCTAAGCATCGAATTATTCCGATGTTCTATAATATGATGCCCGTGCATTCTTTCTGGAATACCGATACTCACCTCAACTCCGTTGTGGATCGCCCGATCCATTGTTGGATTTTATCTGACAACGCCCTTCATATTCAATAACCTTGTGAGCCTTTCCTCTGATACATAATGCCTTTGATAAATTGTATCCTCTGCTTTCTTAACCATGCTTTGTCTTCGAGCTTGAGTTAATTACTTCTAAAGATTTTGGTATATGTTTCTAAGAAGCCCGTATGGATTGAACATATGCCTTCTCTAAACCGTGTGAACCCGAAAGTTTTCACGAGTC
>NW_021170760.1:0-3041 GCF_002162155.2 Triticum dicoccoides
TGACTCGGTCTGACCGAGTTCACTAGTTTAGGTTCCAAAAGCTGCTTCGGTATCACCGAGTTTACAAATCGGTAGCTCCGAAATGCTTTGTGTGGAGAACTAAAACTAAGTTTTTAAGTCATCTGTTTTGCAAAACCTCTGTCCTTTGTGATGCTCATCTACTCTACCTCATCTATATCTGTTCACAGGGTCTGCTGTCAGTGAGTTTGCCTGAAAATGTCTGATCAAAGTGATAGCCAGAAAAAGTCAGAGGAACAAACTCATATGAGTGAGGGCACTAGTCCTTCAAGCAGCCATGATGAGGGCAGCAGGAGCACACCTAGTAACTTGCCCAAGGCATCTACTAGGACAAGGAAGAAGAAAACCTCAGATTCTGAAGATGAGGATTATATTGCTGCTGAGGATGAAGCCACTTCAAAGAAGAAAGTGCTGAAAAAGGAGTATGCCACAGCTGCTGCAACAAAGCCTGGAATGAAAACAAGGGCTCCAACAAGAAGAGTGCCAGTGTCAAAAGCCAGAGCCTCAACTACTGATGCTTCTAAGTCAACATTTGAGTTCACTCTTGAACCCAAAGAAGGCGGTGAAGGAAAGAAGAGGAAATAAAGGGTCAAGAAGACCATTGCCAGAGTTGTTGGAAAGCCTTCCATGATGAGAGATGATATTGAAGAGGAAGAGGATGCTGCACCAGCACCTAAAGCTCAAAAGCTCATGGGAGATGCAATCAAGTCAGGGGCTGCTCCGTCTAAGCCCAAAGCTGCTCCCAAAGAAGCTACTCCAGCTCAAAAGATTGCACCCAAGAGGAACACCAGAAGTATACCAACTGAGGAGAAGAACAAGGCCCCAGTGCCTGAAGCTGAAGAACAAGATGATGATTCACTTGTTTTGAGGAAGCTGAAGCCCAAGATCCATGATCACAATGATGCTCATCCTATTGCAGAGAACATGAAAATTAGGAAGGATGCATGACTGAGATAGTGGAGACAGTTTGATCCGTATGTTGTCAAGAGAAGAACTGCTGTTGACTACAAGTTTCACACTAAGGAACAACAAGACTATTATGAAACACTTTTTCTTGACAAGAAGCCTATTTTGTGTGACATGAGATGGGTTAACTGGGAGTACATCAAGGAAAATGAAGATCACTATCCAGGAGTATATGACAGCTTCAAAGCATGTGGTGTTGATTCATTTGTCGCTCATAAGCTTACCAAGTGGAATGATGAGCTGATCATGCAGTTCTATTCAACTGCCCACTTCTACCCACATGGGAGATCATTTGGATGTCAGAAGGTACTAGGTACGAATCCTCTGTGGAAGAATGGGCACAATTGATCAATGCTCCAGAATAGAATGAAGATGACTTGGATGTTTATGTTGAAAAGAAGAAATACCGTAACACTATGGCACACATGTACAAAGAGATCCTAGATGATGCTTTGGAAACTCACAAGTTTGGATCTGTCCACTACTTGTTGTCTGGATTGCCTACTATCAGCTGGATCCTAAGGCACACACTGCTACCCAAGTCAGGTGATCACAAGATGATCAGAAGACATGCTATCAATTTGCTCCATTTGTTTGATGTGCCTCAAAAGTTTAAGGTGATGAGTCTGATTGTGGAAACAATCAAAAGGACTGCAGCTGATCAGAAGAGATCTTGTGGGTATGCCCTGCAAATTCAGGAGCTCATTAACTCCAAGATGGGCAAAGGAAAATATCTATTGGATAAGGAGCACCTGCCGATCTATCCTGAATTTGAAGACAACACAATTGTCATGAATGAAAATGAACCATCATCAGCACAAGCACATGAGAAGAGAGAGAAGGCAAGGGTAGAGAAAGCTGCAAAGATGCCAACTACTGAAGAGGCATCTCAAGTGTTCCTGAAGAGCAAGCAAGATCAGCTTGGCTATCTGATTGCCTCCAGCTTGAGAATTGAGAAGGGCTTGGCCACCCTGACTCAAAACCAGGAGAGCTTGGAGAGAATCATAGAGCAAAAATTCTATGGTCTTGATGTCAAGGTCACTGAGATCCAGTCAGTTGTTGAGCAACTTCAGGAGGAAGTGGAGGAGAAGAAGGGCAAGTCTACTACAGATGCTTTTGCTAGAGTGCTCAGAGGACAGAGATCTGCTGCAGTGCCAATCACAGATACTAGAGCTACATCATCTACACCAGCTGCTACAGCCTCAGTGCCACTAGCTCCAGCAGCCACTCCACCAGCTCCAAGTACATCAACTGATGCTTTCATCCTTGGAGTAATCTCTACGCCACCACATGAAGACCAAGCCTGAGAGTCGTTTAGCACTATGCATTCTTTGAACTTTTTGGTAACTTGTTGCCAAAGGGGGAGAAAATGTATAGATCATAGGCTTCGAGAGAGAGTGTTGCTTTTTATCTCTCTTGATTTTGGTTGAACTTCTTGATTGTGTGCTTGATACCTTATGTCCTTTTTTGAGCTACTTGTTTACTTGGACGATCATGTGTTTAATCATATGCTACTTTAATGAGTGCTTGAATGATATATTCTTCATATCCTTATATGATCATTCACTTTGCTTGGTGATGAGTGCATGTGTTCAATCATTATCATTTTGAGTGCTCCACTAAGATGTATGTGACATGGAAGAGTGACCCATGACCCTAACACATTATGAATTTGCAGTCCAAAGCAAATTTTAAATAATGCACAAATTTAGGGGTAGCTCTTGCTTATCACATACTTCTCAAAGCGACGATGTTTTTTCACTCTTATTATCATTTGTCGAAGCTTTGATCTATATGTTGTCATCAATTACCAAAAAGGGGGAGATTGAAAGTGCAACTATCCCTGGGTGGTTTTGGTAATTCCTAACAACATATAGCTCATTGAGCTAATGCTATTTCAAGATAAATATTTCAGGAAAGCTCAATGTTTGGCATGGCATGGATGAGAAACGTGGACCCCTCAAAATGCTAAGGACAAAAGGATTGGCTCAAGCTCAAAGCACAAGACTACATTTTCCATTTTAGTGATCTAAGATCACATTGAGTCCATAGGAAAA
>NW_021170761.1:0-598 GCF_002162155.2 Triticum dicoccoides
AAGTTGAAAAGCATTTGAAATGAACTCTGATAAGGTTCCAAGTTGGCATGGCATCATCATTTCACCCACATAGCATGTGCAAGAAAGTAGAGAGGCTTACAACAAATACTGGATGCACTTCGTGTACAAAACAGACAATCTCCTTCGAAGTATCAGGGTTTCATACAGAAACTCGTCTCTTACAAAGGGATTTCATTTATTTTGAACTTATTTGAACCCCCTTGTTTTTCTGTGTTCAAAATGCAACATTAAAAGCCACATCATCAATTTACAACCCTTCCTGACTTCATTTGTTATTTTTCATGCATTTACTGATTATTTTGAGCTATAAGACCATGAAATTGAAAAGCATTTGAAACGAACTCCGATAAGGTTCCAAGTTGGCATGGTATCATCATTTCACCCAGATAGCATGTGCAAGAAAGTAGAGAGGCTTACGGCAAAAACTGGATGCACTTCGTGTACAAAACAGACAATCTCCTTCGAAGTATCAGGGTTTCATACGGAAACTCGTCTGTTACAAAGGGATTTCATTTCTTTTGAACTTATTTGAACCTCCTTGTTTTTCTGTGTTCAAAATGCACCATTCAAAGCCACA
>NW_021170762.1:0-1364 GCF_002162155.2 Triticum dicoccoides
CGGTAGCTGAACCCCTTTATCCTCTGCATGACCTGTCATTCCACAGTAAATAGATGAAACCCACTAGCATGAGTAGGAGTTGTTTGAGCCCTGATGTGCCTACTCATTTATGTTTGTTTGTCATGCCTGCTACTGCTTAGAGTTGAGTCGGGTCTGATTCATCGGGGATGAATCAGAGGCGTGTGAACCTGTCCTACTGTGTGTGAGCTAAGTGTGTGAATACGATTTGGTAAAGGTAGCGGTGAGAGGCCATGTAGGAGTACATGGTGGGTTGTCTCATTGCAGCCGTCCTCAGGAACTGAGTTCTGTGTTTGTGATCCATGATTCAGCTACTACCACGCATTGGGCCCGAAACCAATGGACCCTCTCGGCTTCTTGATCACCCTTGTCCTCTGTCCAGGAGTTGCAAGTAGTTTCTAGTGTTTGTAGTATGCTGGAGGCCGTGGGCAGCGCTGACCGGAGGGGTGGGCTGTGATGCGGTAGGCACGTGGCACGGTGTACCGGGCGCCCGTTTGGTGTCTCGGGAACCCTGTTCACATCGTTTGGGGCTGTGAGCGAAACTCCGGCCGGATCTCCTCATGGATGGAACCCGAATAGGCGATAAACCTGGACTAGAGACTCGAGTGTTTAGGCAGGCCGTGGCCGACACCCACGTTGGGCTTCCGCTTGAAGGTTGCCGAGTACATGTCGTGTAAACGGCGGTAAGTGGTGAGAGCGTGTGTGAAGAAGTACACCCCTGCAAGGTTAATATGATCTATTCGAATAGCCGTGCCCGCGGAAAAGGACTTCTGGGTTGCTTATATCAGTTCATAGACAAGTGAAAGTGGATACTCTAAAATACGCAAGATAAGCGTGAGTGCTATGGATGGCGTTCTCGTAGGGAGACAGGAGCGGTTCCATAGTGGTGTATTGGTTGGTGAATATGTGGACTCATGTGCGCCACCTCAAAAGAGTTACTTGCAGTCGTAGTTCAGGTTAGCCACCGAGTCAAAGCTGGCTTGCTGCAGTTAAACCCCACCATCCCTTTGTTGATAATGATGCATATGTAGATAGTTCTGATGTAAGTCTTGCTGGGTACATTTGTACTCACGTTTGCCTATTTTATGTTTTTGCAGAGAGACTTCAGTCTCACTAGTAATTCCGCGTGGTCTTCGACGTTTAGCTTGTTACCTCAGCTACGATCTTGTGCCCTCGGCAGGATCTGGTAGATAGTCAGGCTTCTCAGCCTTTTTCATTTATAGATGTCTGTACTCAGACATGATAGCTTCCGCTTGTGCTTTGATTTGTATGCTCTGAATGTTGGGTCGTGAGACCCCTGTTTGTAATATCTCGCTCCTCGGAGCCTATTGAATAAATACTTGAGT
>NW_021170763.1:0-932 GCF_002162155.2 Triticum dicoccoides
GTGGTCAAACGCTACAGGGTTAGCCGGGACGGGGGCCCTGGGGGGGTAGCAATGCCACCGGAGCGTCGTACCGGGCCCTCATACATGCGGGGTGGTGTTGTGGCATGTCCGAAGAGGCGGCACGCGTCTCCGGGTTGTGGCCCCCCCTCACGGACGGCAATGAAACGGTAGTAGACGTTTTGCGGTAACGATGCAGCGTGAATATTATTAAATACTTGGAGCGCGATAAAATCATGAGTTTTTTACACAACGTGGGCACATGTGCTATAGGACTGATGGTAATTTTTCATAATTTTTTGTGATGGAGAAGTATTTGAACACTTCCCTCTACGCGGATTGCTCTTCGCACGTCTACGACTGTGGCCGGCGGCCTCCGGGGGCTAGCATACCGTCAATTCTTGCGTAGGCGGCCTCTCACAAATCTAAAAGTGTTGAGGCGGTTGCAAACGCCCAGCACGCGTCTCCGGGGTGTGCCCCCCCCCCCTCACGGACGCCGCCGCCGCCGGCACCTGGAGGGGGGAAACGGACGCGTCGGGTCTACACGGAGTGGATGTAGCTGTGGGTTTGGCCCGGATGTTTCTCCAAAGTGTTCCTCTGGGCCGACCTAACACAACCGGGTGGAGAGGTCCACTGGTCAAAGCCCGTCCGTGCAAAGTCAAAGGGCTAGATCCCGTGGTCAAACGCTACAGGGTTAGCCGGGACGGGGGCCCTGTGGGGTAGCAATGCCACCGGAGCGTCGTACCGGGCCCTCATACATGCGGGGTGGTGTTGTGGCGTGTCCGAAGAGGCGGCACGCGTCTCCGGGTTGTGGCCCCCCTCACGGACGGCAATGAAACGGTAGTAGACGTTCTGCGGTAACGATGCAGCGTGAATATTATTAAATACTTGGAGCGCGATAAAATCATGAGTTTTTTACACAACGTGGGCACATG
>NW_021170764.1:0-2122 GCF_002162155.2 Triticum dicoccoides
CCTTCATTGTACCACGGATCATTAATAGCAGCTACTATTTAAATTCTCATTCCCTTCTGCTAAGACGGTAGGCAACATTTAAGACGGTCTCAACTATTACGTACAATCCATATTCTTTTATTCCTTACGCTAAGATCGTTGATCATAAAAAACAAATTCAGTTTTCCTTCATCGTACCACGGATTATTAATAGCAACTACTAATGATTATCTAAGATCCAGTTTCGTTTCCCTCTTGCGTGTAGGGGTGGGTACTTTCAACCCAAAAACTGAAAACCGAAACCGAACCATTTTAAATTCGCATTCCCTTCCTCTAAGATGCCCAGAAAATTTTAAGATGGTCTCAACTATTATGGACAGTCCACATCTTTTTATTCTTTGCCCTGAGATCGTTGATCGTAAAAAATATATTCTTTTTTTCCTTCATTGTACAACAAACTATTAATAGAAACTACAACTTATATTCTCATTTCCTTCCGCTAAGACTCCAGGAAAATTTTAAGATGGCTCCAGGGCCTATGGGATCGTAAAAGGAGATCAAGGTGGAGGCGAACCTCGACGTGCAGGGCCTATGGGGTGCGGTGGCTCTGGCAGACGTCGCGGCGGTCGATGCAAAGAAGAGCAAGACGGCAAGGGTTTACCTGCTCGGGGCGCTCGCCGAGGACATCTTGCTGCAAGTTTCGTCAAAGAAGACGGCTGCGAAGCTGTGCATTAGGCTTAAGACACGGTTCGTCGGCGTGGATCGGGTTAGGGCGGTGCGGCTGGGCACTCTTCACGGCGAGTTCGAGCGATTGTGCATGGCGGACGAAGAGACGTCGGACGCGTTCGCAGGCAAGATCGGCAGCATGGTGGCACATTATGCGGGGCTAGGGTCGACGCTGGACGATCCGTTGACAGTGAAGAAGCTCCTGAACTCGGTCCCCGACCACCTGTAATCGTTGTCGCCAGACTGGAGAAGTTCTGCAATGTCAACACGTTGCTGTTCGAGGAGATACTGGGTCGGCTGAAAGCTTTCGTTGAGAGGTCGCGGCGTCATGCGTAAACCGGTGGTGAGCAGGCGGGCGAGCATTTGAGTAGGCGGCACGGCGGCGGCTTCGACTATGAAGACGCTGGCAGCAGTACAGCGTCATGCGGCGGAGGGAAGCGACACGGACGATGCTACAACTACGGCCAACGCGGGCATTTCTGGCAGGACTGCACGGAGCCAAAGAAGGCGGAGGAGGCGGAGAAGGCTCTCCTCGCCGAAATCGACGTCGACGAGCCGGCCCTCCGGTACACGTGGCTTAGGGACTGATAGGAAATAAGCCACGGTAGCACAGCGAGTAGTGTGTGCCGCGCCGGACATGGCGAGCACCATGGTGGGCACGTGTGTCTGTATGGGCATTGTCCGACTAGTGTATGTCATGTGTGTGTGCGTGAGTGTGTGCGCGGGTATGCATGTGCGAGTGCACCCGATGCGCAGGACTAGGGCGAACGTGAAGGGCTGGACGAGTTGTTCTGTTGCAGGCTCGCCGCGACCGGGGCGTGCGCGCGCGCGTCGTGGGCGCGGCCAGAGCTGGCCGGATCAAAGCTCGAGTGGGTAGGGACGTGGGGTGTGTGCCCTGGCGTGGCCCGGGTATAAAACCTCTCCCGTGTGCGTTGTAAGAGATTGTGGCCGGAGTTTGTTCTTGAAGCAATAAATCGGAAGGTAATTGCGGAGGGGTGGAATGGCACGGCAATTGTTCTTATACCAAAGGTAGAATCTCCGGAGCTCATTTCACAGTACAGGCCCATTAGCCTGTGTAACGTCTTATATAAGGTAATCTCCAAAATGATAGCTCTTCGGATAAAATCTATTCTAGATGATATCATCTCTCCGATATAGAGTGTCTTTGTCCCGGGTCGACTCATTACAGATAACATTTTGTTGGCTTATGAGAGCATTCATACAATAAAAAATAAGAAGAAAGGCAAATGGGGCTATTGCACGGTTAAACTGGATATGCACAAGGCCTATGATAGGGTGGAATGGAATATTTTGAGGAGAATGATGACACGCTTGGGCTTTCATGTAGAGTTTGTAAATCTGTTGATGGCATGTGTCCGGTCAGTTAAATAGAAGGTCAGATTCAATAATCAATAAA
>NW_021170765.1:0-7126 GCF_002162155.2 Triticum dicoccoides
CCCAACAGTAATATGTTTACCCATCATATGCTATTTCTTGAGAGAAGCCACTAGTGAAATCTACGGCTCCCGGGTCTATTTTCCCATCATATATTTGCAGATCTATATTGCTATTTGCCTTTTTCTTTATTTGCATCTTTTATTTTCAGATCTATATTATCAAAAACCCAAAAAATACCTCGCTGAGTTTTATTTGTCGTTATTTGCATCTATCGATCTACCACAATTTTTATCCCGTCAACTTAACAATTTCTGGCACTGTTACCCGAGAGGGATTGACAACCCCTTTTACATGTTGGGTTGCAAGTATTTGTTCTTTGTGTGCAGGTACCATTTACATAGTGTTGCTTGGTTCTCCTATTGGTTCGATAACCTTGGTTTCCTAACTGAGGGAAATACCTACCGTAGTTGTGCTGCATCATCCCTTCCTCTTTGGGGAAATACCGACGTAGTTCAAGCGACATCACGCATGTACATGGGTCCGCGGAGACCTCGCTGACGCCCGCGGCTTCCAGCTCTGTGATAGTGCTCGGCGACCAGCTTGTCAATGCTACGGGGATGGTCGCTGGCGCGGGCGTGGGGATGGGAGCTGAGACGGGCGCAGGGCAGCAACCGCCGCGGCTAGCTCATTCAGGGCCATGTCCATGAGGCCCCATTCCTCCTTATTTTCTATCTCCTCCAGCTCGGAGTCGACTCACCAAACTGGAAGACTAGTGGCAGATGATCCTTCTGCGCCATGGCGTTGGTGGAGGTTTGTGGGAGGGGAATGGGAGGCGAACAGTAAGGCCGCCCGTATTAAACAGCGGCTCGGGCGCCATTAATGGAGAGGATGCGAGCAAGGTGGCCGACCATGGAAGTCAAAGGCTCGCTTCCGAGTAAGCGTACAACTCCCACGCTTCCCGGTGAGCCTGCGCATTAGAGGATGATACGTCTCCAACATATCTATAATTTATGAAGTATTCATGCCATGTTTACAATAATTTTATATGGTTTTGGTATGATTTGCATGGAACTAACCCGGACTAATGCTGTTTTCAGCAGAACTAGCATGGTGTTGTTTTTTGTGTAGAAATGAAAGTTCTCCAAATGAGCTGAAACTTTTTAATGATTTTTTTGGAACAAAAGAGACCCCCGAAGCTTCGTGGGAGGGCCAGAAGAGCCACGAGGAGGGCACAACCCACCAGGGCGCGCCTGGAGCCCAACCAGAGGCGTGGTGGGTTGTGCTCACCTCAAGGCCCATCTTAGCGTGAAACCAACACCAAAAAATCCTATAAATACAGCAACCCCTAGAAATAACCCTAAATCAAAAGTTCCGCCGTCGCAAGCCTCTATGGCCACGAAAAACCAATCTAGACCCCGATCTGGCACTCCACCCGAGTGGGGAATCATCACCGGTGGCCATCTTCATCATCCCGGTGGCCACCATGATGAGGACGGAGTAGTCCATCCTTGGGGCTAAGGGTTTGTACCGGTAGCTATGTGTTTAATCTCTCTCTCTCTCTCTCTCTCTCTCTCTCTCTCGTGTTCTTGAGATGTCACGATCTTGATGTATCGCGGGCTTTGTTAATATAGTTGGATCATATGGTGTTTTCCTCTATCTTGTTGTGAATTGAGTTTTCCCTTTGGGTTTTCAATCTTATCGGATTGAATACTTTACGGATTTGAGAACACTTTATGTATGTCTTGCTATGAATACATGTGGTGACAATGGGGTATCATATTGATTCACTTGATATGTGTTTTGGCACTCAACTCGCGGATTCCCGAGGTGACATTGGGATAATCTATGCATATGGGTTGATGCACGTTCTCATCTTTGTTTCTGCGGTAGAAATCTTGGGGCACTCTTTGAGGTTCTTTGTGTTGTATTGAGTATTATGAATCTGAAATTGTTTCATGCATATCGTATAATCAACTCACGGATACTCGCGGTGACATTGGAGTATCAAGGTGACATTAGAGTTGGTTGATGTGTATTATATGGTGTTATTTTAGTACGAACTCTTGGTTAGATCGATCGGAAAGAATAGCTTGGTGTTATTTTAGTACGAACTCTAGGATAGATTGATCGGAAAGAATAACTTTGAGGTGGTTTCGTACCCTACAAACAATTTCTTCTTATGTTCTCCGCTAGATAAGAACTTTGGAGTGATTCTTCATCGCACGTGAGGGATGGTTAAAAGATCCAATTATATTAGCATTGTTGAGAGATGGCACTAGCGAAAGTACGAACCCTAGGCCTTATTTTTAAGCATTGCAATACCGTTTGTGCTCCGGTTTATCAATTGCTACCTTGCCATTTTTTATTGTTCCTATTACAAAAATCAATATCTACTATCATTGCTACGCTTATATCATCATCTCTTTGCCGAACTAGTGTATCTATAAAAATTACCATTGTATTTGGCGTGTTGGGACACAAGAGATTTTTCATTATTTGGTTCCAGGGTTGTTTGAGAGAGACCATCTTCATCCTACGCCTCCCAAGGATTGATAAACCTTAGATCATCCACCCGAGGGGAAATTGCTACTTTCCTACAAAACTCTGCGCTTGGAGGCCCAACACAACTCTAAAAGAACAAGTTGTGTAGGAGACATCAAGCTTTTTTTCTAGCGTCGTTGCCAGGGAGGTTAGTGCTTCAAATTATATCTTTAGATCTTGCAATTGAATCTTTTAATTTCTTGTTTTATCACTAGTTTGGGTTATAAAAGGAACATTACAAAAAAATGGAATTGAGGTGGTCTCATATTGTTCATCTTTATAATTTATTTCTTGAAAGTGATGGAAAGGAAAATTGTGCTCAATTGATAGAAGAAGAATTCAACAAAATGTTTGTCATAAAATCTTTGAATGATGATCATGATTGCAATGATGTTAGTATGAATTCTTTGAATATCCATGATGCTAATGATATGCAAATCCATAAGCTTGGGGATGCTATATTTGATGAAGATGATATTTTTTGTCCCCCAAGTTTTGATGAGAAAATTATTATGATGATAGCATGCCTCCTATTCATGATGATTATATTGATCAATGTGGATTTGGTGAGGTCGTCACTTTATTTAGTGATGAATCCACTATTCTGGAAGAGGTTTCAATTGACTATGATGAGAACAAAGTTGCTACTTATGATTATTATTGTGATGATACTTATGTTATAAAAAGTAGTGATAATTATTGTCATAATTTTGAATATCCTTTTACTTAAAATTACTCTTTTAATGTTGAAACATTTTTTAGTATTCGAATTTCATATGATACTCCCACTATTGTGAATAAGAATAAAATTGCTTATATGGAGAGTAATAAATTTTCTATGCTTTTGGGTCATGAAAAGAATGCTTTACATGATGGTTATATTGATGAATCTATTCATGATGCTACTAAAAATTATTATGAGAGAGGAACTTATGATTCATGATGCTCTCTTTATATTTCAGTTCTTAACTTTTATGCGAGCATCATTGAAACCATCATGCCTAGCTAAAAGCTATTAAAGAAAAGCACTTGTTGGGAGACAACCCAACACTATTACCTACTGTTTTTGTGTGTTAATATGATTAAGCTACTTTAGTAATCATGTTTTATAGCTTTTGTTTCAATAAAGTGCCAAGTAAATATGTTGGGATAATTCGGATGATAATTGATTTGGTTCTGTGCAAAAACAGAAACTTTTGCTCCAAGTCCAGGAATTTCTAAAATTCACTGGAACGTGATTTTGATCTAAATATTTTACAGGTGGTTTATATACAAATTCTCTATGTTTTCCTAATTTTTCAGAATTTTTTGAGTAGCAGAAGTATGGCCTAATTCAGAATATTACAGACTGTTCTGTTTTTGACAGATTCTGTTTTCACTGCATAGTTTGCTTATTTTCTAGTTTCTATGGCTTATGTTAGTCAATATAAATTGTAGAAATGATAGTTTACAGTAGGAATTGTGTTAGAACAATTATGAATCTATTTTTGACAGTACCATAATGAATGGTTTACTCTTTATCATACTAACCTATCTCACGAAGTTCCGTTAAGTTTTGTGTGGTTGAAGTTTTTCAAGTGTTGGGTGAGATATCGATATGAGAAGAATAAGGTGTGGCAAGACACTAAGCTTGGGGATTCCCCAGGCACCCCAAGGTAATATTCAAGGAAGATCCAAGCAACTAAGCTTGGGGATGCCCCGGAAGGCATCCCCTCTTTCTTCTCCAACATTACCGGTAACCTCACTTGGAGCTATATTTTCATTCGTCACATGATATGTGTTTTGCTTGGAGCGTCATTTTATTTTGTTAGGATTTGCTTTCTGTTATTTAGAATAATATTTTGCACATTTTATTTAAATAAAAATGTCAAGTATAGCCTTTGCCATGCTTATTTTGCAAGTCTATATGTGGCTGTTTGAAAACAGAAAGTTGCACGCTAGTGCATGAATTCTTGAGAAAAGTTAGAGAGTGATAAAATGTTGAATCTTTTTTCAAAATAATCTATTATAAATTTTCTACAGTGTGGAAAGTTTTTAGAATTTTTGGAGTTAGAGAAGTATGGATCTTCTTGCATTCTTTACAAACTGTTCTGTTTAGACAGATTGCTGTTATGTTTGCATATGTTTGCTTGTTTAATGATTCTATTTGAGGATAGGAGTATTAAATATGCAGAGGCATTTAGTATTCAATGTCAAATTATAAATTTAAGGATTTGCTACAGTAGAGAATGATAAGGTTTTGCATTAATTTATATTAACTTATCTCACGAGTTCTTGTTGAGTGTTGTGTGGATGAAGTTTTTAAGAATTAGGGAAACCGTGGTATGAGAGGAATGAAGAAGACACAATAGCTCAAGCTTGGGGGTGCCCAAGTGTAAAGGCATATTTATCCCCAAGGTGTTTTGGTGATTGATGACAATGCTTTTGCGGACTAATCGTGTGCGTTGAGTTCTTTCAGAGATTCATCCTTTGGCACGAGACGATTACCTCCCCTCGGTGTCTTTTTCAAGACGGTGTAGCTCCTTTGTTTCTCTGTTGGTGGACTGGTTTCGTAGGAGTCTCCGTACTATCAAGAGGGGATCCGCTTTGGTAAGGCTAGGGTGGAATCAACACGTACACATCCTTATCACACCCGTTGTTCCTTTCCGCTTCATTGGAGCTATCTTTCCTCTCCTTGCCTGCCCTGTCCTGTCCCAGCGGTAGTACCGCGGTCCTCAGCGGTAGTACCGCCGAAGCACATCAAGCGGTAGTACCGCTTGCGGTCTTCAGCCGTAGTACGGCAGTGGTTCCGGGCTACTACCGCCTCGACTCGAGACCGCTGTTTTTCGTGTCGGGTTTTACGGTACTAGTAGCAGCAGTAGTGGCGGTAGTACCACTCCAAGCGGTAGTACCGCCTATACTTCCGCGGTAGTACCGCTCTAGGACCAGGACCCTGCAACCCTCGTCAGCACGGCAGTACCGCTGGGAGGGAACGGTAGTACCGCTTGTCAGCGGTAGTACCGCCCTGCCTAAGCGGTAGTACCGCTCTGTGCGTGGCTGTTTGGGGGGTAACGGTTGGATTGTTTCCCCCACTATATAAAGGTGTCTTCTTCCCCGAAGTTGACTTACCTCTTCCCCCAAAAGCTCCATTGTTGCTCCAAGCTCCATTTTCGCCCGATCTCTCTCCCTAGCCAATCAAACTTGTTGATTTGCTCGAGATTAGTTGAGAAGGCCCTGATCTACACTTCCACCAAGAGAAATTTGATTCCCCCCACTAATCCCTAGAGGATCTTGTTACTCTTGGGTGTTTGATCACCCTAGACGGTTGAGGTCACCTCGGAGCCATACTCCATTGTGGTGAAGCTTCGTGGTGTTGTTGGGAGCCTCCAATTAAGTTGTGGAGATTGCCCCAACCTTGTTTGTAAAGGTTCGGTCGCCGCCTTCAAGGGCACCAATGGTGGATTCACGGCATCTTGCATTGTGTGAGGGCGTGAGGAGAATACGGTGGCCCTAGTGGCTTCTTGGGGAGCATTGTGCCTCCACACCGCTCCAACAGAGACGTACTTCCCCTCAAAAGGAAGGAACTTCGGTAACACATCCTCGTCTCCACCGGCTCCACTCTTGGTTATCTCGCGCCTTTACTTTCACAAGCTTACTTGTGTTGTATCCCTTGCTTGATTGTGTGCTTGTTGTTGTTCCATCATATAGGTTGTTCACCTAGTTGCATATCTAGACAACCTACTTTGATGCAAAGTTTAATTTGGTAAAGAAAAGCTAAAAATTGTTAGTTGCCTATTCACCCCCCTCTATTCAACTATATCGATCCTTTCAATTGGTATCAGAGCCTCGTCTCTTTATTAAGGACTTTGCCGTTCGAAGAGTATGGTTGACACCGTAGATGGTGGGGAGGAGGAGCACTCCGGTGTGAATCCGATATCATCTACGGGTAATGGGGAAACCGTGGTGTCCCATGAGGAATTCAATGTGGCCTTGGACACATTGAAAACCTCCATGACAACCACGATTGAAAGCATGTTTAATAAATTCTTAGAAGGACTTAAACTACCTACCTCGACGTTGAGAGTGGGTGATCCCGCTAACAAGGTGACAGATGCTAACTCCGACAAGGGGGAAGCTAATAGTGAGAAGGGTCCTTCTACTAGTGGTAGAAATGGCACCGGCATCTTTGCCCATGTGGAACCTGCAATTTATGGAGGGCCGATTCCCTCTACTCATTTAAATCATGCCGGTCCTCCTCCTAAGATTGTGAAAAATGAGGATTTTGATTCTTGGGTGTATCGCTTCAAGCGTCATTTAAATCATGTGAATACTAACCTTTGGAGAATCATTGAAGAAGGTTTCTATCCACATGACCGAAGCAACTTCACCCCGAGAGAAGTGGTGGATAATCAATTCAATGAGAGTGCTCTCTTCATCATCCAAGATGCAATCCTCCCCGAAGATCTCCCTCATCTTAGACCCCATGCCATGGCCAAAGACGCATGGCAATGCGTTGTGTCTCTCTATCGAGGAAGTTCTAGCATTCAACGCTCCAACTATGAAGTGGTGCAAGATGAAGCCGATGAGTTTGCAATGAAATAAGATGAAGAACCTCGTGAGCTCTTTCGAAGAGTGACCAAACTCATGGTCTCACTCCGAGATCAT
>NW_021170766.1:0-1118 GCF_002162155.2 Triticum dicoccoides
GACAGACACAGGAACGAAGAAGGACACATGCCGGCCAGCCTAAGTGTTCCGGAGCAGTAGCAAGCTACCATGGCTCGGTGGAAACACTAGGAGACATTTCCCCGTAAGAGAGGCTACTAAAGATAAACAACTAGATGGTCAGATCCCACACATACCAAGCATTTCAATAACATACACACAATATGCTCGATATGTGCAAATACAACATGGCATCACAACATGACTCTATGACTCAAGTAATCTATTCAATAGGCTCCGAGGAGCGAGATATTACAAACATGGGTCTCATGACCCAACATTCAGAGCATACAAATCAAGCACAAGCGGAAGCTATCATGTCTGAGTACAGACATCTATAAATGAAAAAGGCTGAGAAGCCTGACTATCTACCAGATCCTGCCGAGGGCACAAGATCGTAGCTGAGGTAACAAGCTAAACATCGAAGACCACGCGGAAATACTAGTGAGACTGAAGTCTCTCTGCAAAAACATAAAATAGGCAAACGTGAGTACAAATGTACCCAGCAAGACTTACATCAGAACTATCTACATATGCATCATTATCAACAAAGGGATGGTGGGGTTTAACTGCAGCAAGCCAGCTTTGACTCGGTGGCTATCCTAAACTACGACTACAAGCGACTCTCTTGAGGTGGCGCACACGAGTCCACATATTCACCATATCAATACACCACTATGGATCCGCTCCCGTCTCCCTACGAGAACGCCATCCATAGCACTCACGCTTATCTTGCGTATTTTAGAGTATCCACTTTCACTTGTCTATGAACTGATATAAGCAACCCAGAAGTCCTTTACCGCGGACACGGCTATTCGAATAGATGATGTTAACCCTGCAGGGGTGTACTTCTTCACACACGCTCTCACCACTTACCGCCGTTTACACGACATGTACTCGGCAACCTTCAAGCGGAAGCCCAACGTGGGTGTCGGCCACGGCCTGCCTAAACACTCAAGTCTCTAGTCCAGGTTTATCGCCTATTCGGGTTCCATCCATGAGGAGATCCGGCCGGAGTTTCGCTCACAGCCCCAAACGATGTGAACAGGGTTCCCGAGACACCAAACGGGCGCCCGGTACACCGTGCCACGTGCCTACCG
>NW_021170767.1:0-1007 GCF_002162155.2 Triticum dicoccoides
ATCCCATTTGGCCGGACACACTTTCCTGGGTCATGCCCGGCCTCGGAAGATCAACACGTCGCAGCCCCACCTAGGCAAAACAGAGAGGCCAGCACGCCGGTCTAAACCTAAGCGCACAGGGGTCTGGGCCCATCGCCCATAGCACACCTGCACGTTGCGTACGCGGCCGAAAGCGGAACTAGCCCCCTTAATACAAGAGCAGGCTTACGTTCCAATCCGGCGCGCGCCGCTCCGTCGCTGACGTCTGAAGTGCTTCGACTGATACCACGACGTCGGGATACCCATAACTACTCCCACGTAGATGGTTAGTGCGTATAGGCTCGTAGCCAGACTCAGATCAAATACCAAGATCTCGTTAAGCGTGTTAAGTATCCGCGAACGCCGAACAGGGCCAGGCCCACCTGTCTCCTAGGTGGTCTCAACCTGCCCTGTCGCTCCGCCATAAGTAACAGTCGGGGGCCATCGGGAACCCAGGCCCACCTCTACCGGGATGGAGCCACCTGTCCTTTCAGCCCCCTCGTCAGAATCACTTGCGGGTACTCAATGAGCTGACCCAACTTTAGTCATCATCTGTATAGTATGTATGTATGTATAGTATATACCCGTGATCACCTCCCAAGTGATCACGGCCCGATAGTATAGCAAGGCAGACTGACAAGAATGTAGGGCCAATGATGATAAACTAGCATCCTATACTAAGCATTTAGGATTGCAGGTAAGGTATCAACAGATGTAGCGACAATGTCAGGCTATGCATCAGAATAGGATTAACGAAAGCAGTAACATGCTACACTACCCTAATGCAAGCAGTATAGAGGAGAATAGGCGATATCTGGTGATCAAGGGGGGGCTTGCCTGGTTGCTCAGACAAGAAGGAGGGGTCGTCGGTGACGTAGTCGTCCACAGGGGCATCAGCATCGTCACGGGGGCTACCGGAGAGAAGAGGGGGAAGAAACAGTAAATACATAGCAAGCAAGTGCATAACAGGTCAACAAGCAGAGCTAGAC
>NW_021170768.1:0-1122 GCF_002162155.2 Triticum dicoccoides
ATGTGACCTGTGAGTGTTAATCACATGGCGATGTGAACTAGATTATTGACTCTAGTGCAAGTGGGAGACTGTTGGAAATATGCCCTAGAGGCAATAATAAAAGTGTTATTATTATATTTCCTTGTTCATGATAATTGTCTTTTATTCATGCTATAACTGTATTATCCGGAAATCGTAATACACGTGTGAATACATAGACCACAATATGTCCCTAGTGAGCCTCTAGTTGACTAGCTCGTTGTGATCAACAGATAGTCATGGTTTCCTGGCTATGGACATTGGATGTCGTTGATAACGGGATCACATCATTAGGAGAATGATGTGATGGACAAGACCCAATCCTAAGACTAGCACAAAAGATCGTGTAGTTCATTTGCTAGAGCTTTGCCAATGTCAAGTATCTCTTCCTTCGACCATGAGAGCGTGTAACTCCTGGATACCGTAGGAGTGATTTGGGTGTACCAAACGTCACAACGTAACTGGGTGACTATAAAGGTGCACTACAGGTATCTCCGAAAGTATCTATTGTTTTATGCGGATCGAGATTGGGATTTGTCACTCCGTGTAAACGGAGAGGTATCTCTGGGCCCACTCGGTAGGACATCATCATATGCGCAATGTGACCAAGGAGTTGATCACGGGATGATGTGTTACGGAACGAGTAAAGTGACTTGCCGGTAACGAGATTGAACAAGGTATTGGATACCGAGGATCGAATCTCGGGCAAGTAACATACCGATAGACAAAGGGAATTGAATACGGGATTGATTAAGTCCTTGACATCGTGGTTCATCCGATGAGATCATCGTGGAACATGTGGGAGCCATCATGGGTATCCAGATCCCGCTGTTGGTTATTGACCGGAGAACGTCTCGGTCATGTCTACATGTCTCCCGAACCCGTAGGGTCTACACACTTAAGGTTCGATGACGCTAGGGTTATAAAGGAAGTTTGTATGTGGTTACCGAATGTTGTTCGGAGTCCCGGATGAGATCCCGGACATCACGAGGAGTTCCGGAATGGTCCGGAGGTAAAGATTTATATATGGGAAGTCCTATTTTGGCCACCGGAAAATGTTCGGGATTTTTCGGTATTGTACCGGGAAGGTTCTAGAAGGTTCCG
>NW_021170769.1:0-1102 GCF_002162155.2 Triticum dicoccoides
GGTTCCCGACGGCCCCCGACTGTTACTTTGTGGCGGAGCGGCAGGGCAGGTTGAGACCACCTAGGAGACAGGTGGGCCTGGCCTTGTTCGGCATTCGCGGATACTTAACACGCTTAACGAGATCTTGGTATTTGATCTGAGTCTGGCTACGAGCCTATACGCACTAACCATCTACGCGGGAGTAGTTATGGGTATCCCGACGTCGTGGTATCAGCCGAAGCACTTCAGACGTCAGCGACGGAGCGGCGCGCGCCGAATTGGACTGGAACGCCACTAGGCTAGGTCTGCTTTCGGCCGCGTACGCAACGTGCAGGTGTGCTATGGGCGATGGGCCCAGACCCCTGTGCGCTTAGGTTTAGACCGGCGTGCTGGCCTCTCTGTTTTGCCTAGGTGGGGCTGCGACGTGTTGATCTTCCGCGGCCGGGCATGACCCAGGAAAGTGTGTCCGGCCAAATGGGATCAAGCGTGTTGGGTTATGTGGTGCACCCCTGCAGGGAAGTTAATCTATTCGAATAGCCGTGATCTTCGGTAACAGGACGACTTGGAGTTGTACCTTGACCTTATGACAACTAGAACCGAATACTTAATAAAACACACCCTTCCAAGTGCCACATACAACCGGTGGTCGCTCTCCCTCAGGGATACGAGGGGAGGATCGCCGGGTAGGATTATGCTATGAGATGCTACTTGGAGATGCAACTTGGAGGACTTCAAGCTACTCTCTTCTACTTGATGCAAGACGGTGGCTGCGAGAAGCGTAGTCTTCGACAGGATTAGCTATCCCCCTCTTATTCTGGCATTCTGCAGTTCAGTCCACTGATATGGCCTCCTTACACATATACCCATGCATATGTAGTGTAGTTCCTTGCTTGCGAGTACTTTGGATGAGTACTCACGGTTGCTTTCTCCCCCCTTTTTTCCCCTTTTCCTTTCTTTCTGGTTGTCGCAACCAGATGCTGGAATTCAGGAGCCAGACGCCACCGTCGACGACGACCCCTACTACACCGGAGGTGCCCCTACTACGTGCAGCCCGCTGACGACGACCAGGAGTAGTTAGGAGGATCCCAGGCAGGAGGCCTGCGCCTCTTTCGATCTGTACCCC
>NW_021170770.1:0-1220 GCF_002162155.2 Triticum dicoccoides
GGTTGCTTTCTCCCCCCTTTTTCCCCTTTCCCTTTCTTTCTGGTTGTCGCAACCAGATGCTGGAGTTCAGGAGCCAGGCGCCACCGTCGACGATGACCCCTACTACACCGGAGGTGCCCCTACTACGTGCAGCCCGCCGACGACGACCTGGAGTAGTTAGGAGGATCCCAGGCAGGAGGCCTGCGCCTCTTTCGATCTGTATCCCAGTTTGTGCTAGCCATCTTATGGCAACTTGTTTAACTTATGTCTGTACTCAGATATTGTTGCTTCCGCTGACTCGTCTATGATCGAGCACTTGTATTCGAGCCCTCGAGGCCCCTGGCTTGTATGATGATGCTTGTATGACTTATTTTATTTGTAGAGTTGTGTTGTGATATCTTCCCGTGAGTCCCTGATCTTGATCGTACACATTTGCGTGCATGATTAGTGTACGATTGAATCGGGGGCGTCACAAGTTGGTATCAGAGCCGACTGCCTGTAGGAATCCCCCTTCCACACTCCTTGGCCGAAGTCGAGTCTAGTCACTACAAAACTTTTACTAACATGGCTGTGAGCCTTACGGGCCCACGTCGCCATTGGGTGGTATTAGGATCTTTTATTCCTCGACCTATACTCTGGGACTCTTATTTCTCTTCTATTTGGGTTAAATGATTTTTGCTAAATCTAACATTAGGATCTCGTTATCACTTTCACCCGGAGAGCCCCTTATTAATGATGATCGTCTGCGGCACGTGAAGACCCTGAAGATACTCTCCGTTTTTAACCCGAGAACTTATGTTCATCGCATTTGCAATTCCCCTTCCACCGTCAACCCTTATGGATAACTACTTGCAGTTGTTATTCTTACATTCATCCCCAGTTGGTCTTGTTATTACCAGA
The DNA here is from genome assembly GCF_002162155.2 of Triticum dicoccoides. Taxonomy (NCBI): domain Eukaryota; kingdom Viridiplantae; phylum Streptophyta; class Magnoliopsida; order Poales; family Poaceae; genus Triticum; species Triticum dicoccoides. Next base: position 880 of record NW_021170770.1, read on the forward strand.
TACCTCGAAACACTCGTCGTTGTCTCGATAATCCTTTGAGCTTATCGCCTTGCTGTTCCTTGTCACCTGAATACCCCTATGGATAATTCTCGCACTTATCGAGTATCCGCTCATCCCCTAGTTGTTCATGTGTTTCACAATGGTCTTCGAAATACTATTTGATCCTCCAAAAATCCTTAATAGCTTATTGCTCTGCAATACTTGTCTGCTTGCATTATGGATGCTTTCCATATGTCTGGCAATATTCGTTAGTATCCTTAGGCATCGTCATTTTGATCCTATTGATTCAGCATGTGTGCGAATGCACACAATCATCTATCAACCCTTCTAAATTATCCTTC
>NW_021170771.1:0-4470 GCF_002162155.2 Triticum dicoccoides
TGAGATTCAGATCTGGTTGGTGTCAGGTTATTCCAGACTCATCGAGTCCAGGAAGAAAAATGAAAGTTTGCAACACAAATCGACGAGATGACGTTGCGAGATTCTCGGGAAATGAACTACGATAGCAAGCTCCAAAACATGAGCTGGTTCTGCTACAAACATGTGAACACGTTGTCCCAGACAAGCATGCCCACATGGTAGTCTTACAATAAAACACTACCGAGTTCTGGTTGGGAGCCATCATCGAGGATATCGAAGTCTTTACGCAAGTCCATGGATTAGATCCCAAGCATAGACTTCTTTTCCTTGAACAAGTCAATCAGTGGCTTGGTGTGCTAGGATATACATATGGAATGAAGATGATCAGTCTAACAGACCACATAATTCTTCGCACGTGCATGACTGACTTGGGACGATTCCAAAGGAGGTAAAAACATGCTTTCTCGAGTTCACGGCCGCAACTTACATCAAAAGGCACGTGAATCAAAGGAAGTCACTCCTTTCATCAAACAAGTACTTCATGAGCTAGCATGAAGAAAATGCTTTCAAAAGTTTCCAACACTAACTTAATGTTCAACAACATCATGGAGGAGATAAGGATGTTGTCAATGGGCTCAACCACAACTCATCAGAATTTCCATATCACTGGACTTCCACCATCATGTGAACACGGTGATAGCATTGATCAGACCCAAAAGATATAATGGTGTATGCTCGAGGGATCAACCACGAGTAAGACAACATTACGAACATCGTTGGTTCTGACTTGATTTGACGATAGCCCACACTCAAATCAAAGGATTGATAAGACAATAGGTCCAGCAATTGATCACAGGGACCAATCGATGAAGATATCATCTTTCTTCAATACACACTACACAAGAATATCCCTTTGGAACGAACTAAGTCAGGCAAGCTTTTATCTTCCAACCCTCCAAGTTGTCGTTTAGCCTAACCAACTAGCTCAGGGATATCTAACATCGATTCTTGGAGAGAAGGTGGTTTGCAAAAAAAAACAACTTGATCACGAACTCAACATAGCGGTCAGGTGACAACCTGGTAATACTTCTGAGAAGATATTCAGGAAATCACGAACCACCGGTATGTTACTAAGCTCGAGAACAATCTTGCTTTTCAGGGCAAGACGATATGATCAAATGAGCGAGGACTTGACAAAATCCTAACTCATCAATCAAAGAGTGCACCAGGAAATAAGGACTAGGTAGCACGATCAATCTTAGAATGGTGATTCAATAACCAACATACTAAGAATAAGATTATTGTCCATTAACTACCAAGCAATGGGATTGCTAGGAGTATTGAGTTCACACATCATGATTCACTTGTCGACACTCCGGCTGCAACAACACGGAACCGAGGAATGAAAAATGATGGCAAGAAGTATCACTGTACCAAGAGTTCATAGGATGGTGTGCAATTCCTATAACAATCCCGATATAAAGATGGTAATACTCCAAGGTAGAACAGAGCAAAAGCTGGATTGGCATTTTGATCTGCGGAGCACAACTTCTTTGACCCAATCCTGGATATGGAAGAGGTACTGGAGTTTATTTCTCCTGGTCATCCTGAATAGAATGGCTTGACGGACCACAAGAATAATAGGCATCGATGAACGATTGCACACATACTCTTGACTATCAATTGATAGACGAGGGTCAGAAGACAACTAACGAGAACAACTCAAAGGAACATATAATTTTCTGAGTTGTGGATGCATAGGTTAGTATATCGAACCAAGGTCAACATATTTCTTCTGGATAACCCATGCAGAAAGGTAGAACTGGCAGAGTCACGATTTATGAATGGAGAACTCCTCAAGAGTACTCTAGTTGTGATCTTTTGATCCAATAAACATCTGCCATAAGCGGTTCATAGTATTTGGAAGAAGGAAACACCACGGACCTCGAGGACTATCGCAAAGTTTACTAATAACCTAAGGGAGCTAGCAATTACTATCAACATGAAGTAAGTAGGGTGAATCTCGGGTTCAAAACCCAAGGAGTAGAATACCTACTACTAAGTAGCATCACAGGATGCTTTCGATAATGACGGCCAGAGTCATCACACTAGAACATAAATCATGGCTAGACTACTAGATGATCCCCTGAGACACCTAGGGTCATAATAGTAACTCCAACATAATGTCAAGGCAATAGAATACCTCAACTCAACAATTAGTGTGATTGAGCTGGCATGAAGGAACATCGAAACCAGAGGGAAAGGATTTTGCAAATGCATCAGACTATTTAGAAACCTGGAATGACTCGGATAGCATAACGGCTGTAAATGCTCAGAAAAGATTTGAGACATTCACAAAAATGGTGGCATAACCACTCAGAAGCACAATATCAAGGTTTCGAGATCAACAATTAACATACAGAAGTAGTAGGAACTGAACTAAGACTTAAACCCAACAGTCTTAAGTCTACGGATTAGTAACACGTGATCCTGATAGAAAGAAGAGATAGCCTAGTTCTTAATCCCCGTAGAAGAGAAGATGATGACTCAGATCAGAAGGCATAAGGTATAAGGAGTAAAAAGAGCCTTACGTTCCATCCCACAATCAATTCCCTTATATAACTATAAAGAGTTTCTAGACTCAACTCCGACCAGTTGGCTTGGTAATCCTACAGGCAGTCAAGCTCTGATACCAACGCTGTCAGGACCCCGACTCAATGCCACATCGATCTAGCATGTAACACCTCATATCACTTTGCGGCCTCACGCACGGTATCCCACGGGTGTCGTCTTACCTTTGCCCGGGACCGTTTGCGCCTTTTGGCACACGTATATGATAGTGTCGCTAGCATCCATATGATAAGGAGCCCGGGCTGACATGGCTAGTCGTAAGCCCAAAGTGGCACTAACTTACAGGGACAGGCATCCGTGACCCAGCATCGAACGTGTCGGTCATCAGCGAGTGAATCCAGGCTGTAGCACTGGGCTAGCAGGACTCCGGAGAACCGGGCTGTAGCGGGCTAACAGGACTCCGGTATTCATCGCGTGACATTTCCCCGAAGGGACAGACACAGGAACGAAGAAGGACACATGCCGGCCAGCCTAAGTGTTCCGGAACAGTAGCAAGCTACCAAGGCTCAATGGAAACACTAGGAGACATTTCCCGGTAAGAGAGGCTACTAAAGATAAACAACTAGATGGTCAGATCCCACCCATACCAAGCATTTCAATAACATACACACAATATGCTCGATATGTGCAAAATACAACATGGCATCACAACATGACTCTACGACTCAAGTATTTAATCAATAGGCTCTGAGGAGCGAGATATTACAAACATGGGTCTCATGACCCAACACTCAGAGCATACAAGTCAAAGCATAGGCGGAAGCTACCATGTCTGGGTATAGACATCTATAAATGGAAAAGGCTGAGAAGCCTGACTATCTACCAGATCCTGCCGAGGGCACAAGATCGTAGCTGAGGTAACAAGCTAAACGTCGAAGTCCACGTGGAACTACTAGTGAGACTGAAGTCTCTCTGCAAAACATAAAATAGGCAAACGTGAGTACAAATGTACCCAGCAAGACTTACATCAGAACTAACTACATATGCATCATTATCAACAAAGGGATGGTGGAGTTTGACTGCAGCAAGACAGCTTTGACTCGGTGGCTATCCTGAACTACGACTGCAAGTAACTCTTTTGAAGTGGCGCACACGAGTCCACATATTCACCAACCAATACACCACTATGAATCCGCTCCCGTCTCCCTACGAGAACACCATCCATAGCACTCACGCTTATCTTGCGTATTTTAGAGTATCCACTTTCACTTGTCTATGAACTGATATAAGGGGTCCACGTTTCCATATCCGAGGAATCCGGCTATTCGAATAGATAATGATAACCCTGCAGGGGTGTACTTCTTCACACACGCTCTCGCCACTTACCGCCCTGTACACGTCATGTACCTCGGCAACCTTCAAGCGGAAGCCGGGCGAGGGAGTCGGCCACGACCTGACTAACCAAACAAGTCTCTAGTCCAGGTTTATCACCTATTCGGGTTCCATCCGCAAGGAGATCCGGCCGGGGTGTCGCTCACGGCCCCAAACGATGTGTGCAGGGTTCCCAAGCCCACCAACCGGGTGCCACTTGGTACACCGTGCCACTGTGCCTAGTCTGTCCCAAGCCCACCTGTACCGGGTGCCACTTGGTAGACTACTAACACTACCTACAAACACCAGAAACTAGTTGCAACTCCTGGACAGAGATCATGTTGATTAATAAGTCGAGAGGGGTCGAGTTACCGGAACCCAATGTGTGGTAGTAACTGGTCATGGATCACAAACACAGAACTCAGTTCCTGAGGACGGCTGCAATGAGACAACCCACCATGTACTCCTACATGGCCTCTCACCGCTACCTTTACCAAATCGTGTTCACACGCTTAGCTCACACACCGTAGGACATGTTCACACACCTCT
>NW_021170772.1:0-989 GCF_002162155.2 Triticum dicoccoides
TTGTGGTCTATGTATTCACACGTGTATTACGATTTCCGGATAATACAGTTATAGCATGAATAAAAGACTATTATCATGAACAAAGAAATATAATAATAACACTTTTATTATTGCCTCTAGGGCATATTTCCAACAGTCTCCCACTTGCACTAGAGTCAATAATCCAGTTCACATCGCCATGTGATTAACACTCACAGGTCACATCGCCATGTGACTAATACCCAAGAGTTTACTAGAGTCAGTAGTCTAGTTCACATCACTATGTGATTAACACTCAATGAGTTTTATGTTTGATCATGTTGCTTGTGAGAGAGGTTTTAGTCAACGGGTCTGAACCTTTCAGATCCGTGTGTGCTTTACAAATCTCTATGTCATCTCCTAGATGTAGCTACCACGCTCTATTTGGAGCTGTTCCAAATAACTGTTCTACTTGGAGCTATTCTAAATTGTTGCCCCATTGTACGTATCCGGTATCTCTACTTAGAGCTATCCGGATAGGTGTTTAAGCTTGCATCGACGTAACCTTTACGACGAACTCTTTTACCACCTCCATAATCGAGAAAATTCCTTAGTCCACTAGTTACTAAGGATAACTTTGACCGCTGTCCTATGATCCATTCATGGATCACTCTTGTACCCCTTGACTGACTCATGGCAAGGCACACTTCAGGTGCGGTACTCAGCATGGCATACTGTAGAGCCTATGTCTTAAGCATAGGGGACGACCTTCGTCCTTTCTCTCTATTCTGCCGAGGTCGAGCTTTAAGTCTTAACTTCGTACCTTACAACTCAGGCAAGAACTTCTTCTTTGACTGATCCATCTTGAACACCTTCAAGATCATGTCAAGGTATGTGCTCATTTGAAAGTATTATTAAGCATTTTGATCTATCCTTATAGATCTTGATGCTCAATGTTCAAGTAGCTTAATCCAGGTTTTCTATTGAAAAACATCTTTCAAATAACCCTATATGCTTTCCAGATATTCTAC
>NW_021170773.1:0-584 GCF_002162155.2 Triticum dicoccoides
TGGGGCGCGGGCGCGGGCGCAGGCAGGGGGCACGGGCACGGCCAGGGCGGCCGGCGCGCGTGCGGGCGTCGGTGAGCGAGGCCATGGCCGAAGTGGCCGGAGCAGGAGAGAAGGAGGAGATGCCGGGGCCTCACCACGGGGCCGTGGGGTCTAGGCAGCGGTGCTCAGGGAGGTTGACAGGGACGGCCGGCACAGGGGAGGAGGCGACGACGTAGAGGACGCCGGGGAGGCAGTCTCGGCGGCGACGACGTTGAGCTGGCTCTAGGGACGGCGAGTGGCGGGCGATGTCGAGGGCGCCGGTGACTTCAGGGCGGCCCCAGGCGGGCGTCGCACGAGGGAGAGGAGAGGCGAGGAGTCCGAGAGGGCGGCGCCGGCGCCGGCTCGCGGTGGCCTTAGCGGAGCCGCGGCTTGTGTTGGGCGTAGGCGTACGGTAAGGGATCGAACAGGGCGACCCTCCCCTGTCCGTTCGCCAGGGCGTGCGTGTGTCGTGGGTGACGGCGCGGGTGAGGGGAGAAGGGGATCGTGGGGGGCGACTGGGTTCGTTCCCCCGATCCAGATCTAGATCGGGGAGGGGGAGAGAACGA
>NW_021170774.1:0-933 GCF_002162155.2 Triticum dicoccoides
GCTGGATTCTATAGGCGTTTTGTGAGAGATTTCAGCACGATTGCTGCACCTCTCAATGAGCTTACAAAGAAAGATGTGCCTTTTCTTTGGGGTACCGCACAGGAAGAAGCCTTCACGGTATTGAAAGATAAGTTGACACATGCTCCTTTACTCCAACTTCCTGATTTTAATAAGACTTTTGAGCTTGAATGTGATGCTAGTGGAATTGGATTAGGAGGTGTGTTATTACAAGATGGCAAACCTGTTGCATACTTTTCTGAAAAATTGAGTGGGCCTAGTCTGAATTATTCTACTTATGATAAAGAATTATATGCTCTTGTTCGGACTTTAGAAACATGGCAACATTATTTATGGCCCAAAGAATTTGTTATACATTCTGATCATGAATCATTGAAACATATTAAAAGTCAAGCTAAACTGAATCGTAGACATGCTAAATGTGTTGAATTCATTGAGTCTTTCCCTTATGTCATTAAACACAAGAAGGGAAAAGAAAATGTTATTGCAGATGCTTTGTCTCGTCGCTATACTATGCTTTCACAACTTGACTTCAAAATATTTGGTTTGGAGACCATCAAAGATCAATATGTGCATGATGCTGATTTTAAAGATGTAATGCATAATTGTAAAGAAGGAAGAATGTGGAACAAGTTTGTTGTTAACGATGGATTTGTGTTTCGTGCTAACAAGCTATGCATTCCAGCTAGCTCCGTTCGTCTTTTGTTGTTGCAGGAGGCGCATGGAGGAGGATTAATGGGACACTTTGGCGTGAAGAAGACGGAGGACGTACTTGCTACACATTTCTTTTGGCCAAAGATGAGACGGGATGTTGAGCGTTTTATTGCTCGCTGCACTACATGTCAAAAAGCTAAGTCACGACTCAATCCTCATGGTTTATATATGCCTTTGCCTGTACCTACTGTTCCTTGGGAG
>NW_021170775.1:0-2224 GCF_002162155.2 Triticum dicoccoides
TAAAACCTTGATGAATATGGAAATGCTCAAGTTCTTGAGAGCACGCACAAGCGTTACGTGTTATCATCGGCTCTAACTGGGATTACTCTCAGTTTCCTCGGCAATGCTATGACCTCTTCAAACAGTGAATTCACTCCCTATTGTTGGGTTCTTCCCCAGTTACCAGAATCATTCCTAGCATTTGCATTTTGTTCCTAGCTTGCACCGCCAATGTGCCATTCTACCATGGGTCTCTTCCATTTCCGGTGATAAGCAAATTCATCCATTACGTTGTCTTCAACAAGGTAATCCACATCATCCAAGTCCGAGTATGCCATTCTACCGACCCCCTCCAAACGATCGCTCGAGAATTGCCTTAGGCTGGTTTAAAGAGTTTCAATGATCTCTGAATCAAAAGTAATTCTTTTTGCCACTTAAGGGGATATCTCTACGAGTCACCTTCCCTAAGGTGTATCGTTATGGTATCATGGCAAATCAACTCCTCGCTACGTTGACAATCGTTTACCACCTTCTTAGGTATGAAATTATTGTCTACCTAGTGAACCTTCGTCATCCGTTTCTTCCACCCCTATTGATGTGTATCTCGTGTCTCAACCCGAAAGATGGTTCTATGTCTCATTCCGTAAGTTAATCTTGAGTTGTTCGATCTTCGAGGAGATCGACCCTTCTAGAGTCTCCTTCTTCCCCCCCCCCCCTGTCATGTTGACAGGATTTCTCAGAGCAAGACGACAAGACAAAGATGGTGTTCAAATCAACGTTCATTTGAAGTGCACCCTGGATCGTGAACATTATACTAGTTGCGTTTCCCCTTCACCTTACCCTATGCTTGAATCTCGAGACGAGATTCTTGTTCAGTGGGGGTGAGTTGTCACATCCCTGGTCCTGTTATGCATTAGGCTAGACCTCATGTGAGCTTCATGTTTTAATTCAAATGAAATTTGAATTGAGGAATTTTCAAAGCCTCAGAATCCTTTAAAAAAATGATCAAGATAAAAATTGCTTCAAATAAGTCCAAGAAAATGTTCTTGTTATCCTCTGGAAATATTGGCAAGAGGTAAAATCCAAACCAATATTTTCGGTATCTCAGAAACATTTATTTTGGGTATTTGAATTAAATCAATAGCTATTTGAATTGGACTTATATCTACTGTTAAATAAATATAGGTCCAATAATTCTGAAATATTTTTGTGGAGCATTGTTTTAATTCTTTTTAGCTCCTAAAAATATTGTCAGAAGCAAAATAAATTGAATTGGTTTCAAAACCAAATTCAAAACAAACCTGCAAAATAGAAAACAGAATTAAAACAAAACAGAGAGAAAAAAATAAAAAGAATAGAAGCCTACCTGGGCCACTTACCTGTAGCCGGCCCAGCTGGCCAGCTCCTCCCGCTGGCCCAGCCCACCGCCGCCTCCCTTCCCTGTCGCCTTCCTCCTCGCGCCAGTAGGCAGAGGAGGGACACAGCGCGCGCGCCCGAGCTCGCCACGCCACCACCCTGCTCGTCTGCATCGCCTGGCCACTGCGACGCCGCGCGTCATCTCCTCGGCGCCGCCCCGACCCCCCTGGACCCCCTCGCTCTCTCCCTCTCTCTTGTATCTCTCCTCTACTTCCTCTCTCTCTCTCACTCGCTGAGCGCAGCCGCAGCCGCGCCACCGTAACGTCGCGGCCACCGTCTCCCCCTCGACCCCTCGCTGTGCTTGCGAGCTCCGCCTCGACCCTCTCTTCCTCCCCACCGATCCACGGCCCTCCGGAAACCCTGCATCGCCGCCCACGTCGTCGTTCCCCTCCTCGGCCACCGGAGATCGTCGCCGTCGATTCGCTGCACTCCGGCCGCCCCCGAGCCCACTAACCCTCCCTACAGCTCCGCGGTGAGCCTCCGTGCAGAACCCCTCTCTCTCCCCTCGCGTTTGCAAGCTCTAGGCCATAGCTCCGCCGCGGCCGAACTCCGGCCGCCGCTGACCTCGTCACCGCCGTCACTACAGCCGCTTGAGCTCGTCTCGGAGCGTGTCACCGCACTCAGGAAGCCACCAGGAGCCTAACGCATATCCTAACTCGCCCTCCCGTGCACCACAGCGCCAACCCCGCACTCACCGAACTCCGGCGCCGCCGCGAGCTCCGTTCCGACGAGCCCCGGCGTCCCCGCAGCCTCCCACCTACCCCATCAGATGCGGGAGAGCCCGGGCTATGCCCCGGTGCCCTCAGCGCGCGAATCCGATGCCCCTAGC
>NW_021170776.1:0-969 GCF_002162155.2 Triticum dicoccoides
CCTGGCACTTCTGAAGATAATATAGCTCTTCATCAGTGTCAACGATCACATCATCGATATCACGTCTATCGAGAGGGGACAATACCGGCAACACAGAAGGGAACACAATCAATGCAATGCACAATATGATGCATGATCATGACATGGCAAAATGAATGTGTTTTGGGCTAATGCAACTAGCAACAGATTAAATGAAGTTGGTTTGAATACAAGATTCAAATTCAAACTCCATATGTGATTATTCAAATGCCATCTAATTGATTTGTGCTAAACAGCAGCTATAAGTTGTTCTAACATGCATGAAAATGGTACAGATGGATTCCTTGGATTTTTCTGATAATTTTTCATATATAAATTATTTAATTTGGAGTTACGGTTGAATTTCTATGATTTTTAGAAGTTTTTTACCATTTTCTGGAATTTCCTGAATAATAATAAATCCAGAAATGAATTTACTGCGTCAGCACTGCGTCAGCACTGCGTCACCGTGACGTCAGCAGGTCAACAGACGCTGCTGCTGGTCAAACCTGACCAGTGGGGCCTACTGGTCAGTGACTACGGCTAATCCTAATATAACTTAAACCTAACCTAGTTTAATTAGTCGGCCCGGGCCCGCATGTCAGTGAGTCAGTGGCTTAATTAAACTTAGTTATTAACTTAACCAAAGGTTAGCAGGGGACGGGCCCACACGTCAGTGACCCAGGGGGGTCAAATCCCTGGTCAGCCCGGCTAATCCACCGGCGTCTAACCGCCGGCAACGACCAGACGCGGCGGTGGCTCGCCGGAATGGCTGCTCCGGCGCCCATTCGACGCGCGGAGGGGTTCTACAGGGAGCTCGAGCTCGTGCGCATCCAATGGAGCAAGCCAGAGGAGTTGGGGTTGGCTGTGGCGTCGGCAGCGGCGAGGGAGGCGGCGGCCGGAGTTCGGGCACCCGCGGGTTAGGCGATGCAGGGCGCTAGGGGAGGCGTT
>NW_021170777.1:0-3609 GCF_002162155.2 Triticum dicoccoides
TACAATGAAAAAGTATGATCAGTGATAACTAGCATGAGTGTGTGAACATGAATGTAATATCGGTGAGAAATACGTACTCCCCCAAGCTTAGACTTTTGGCCTAAGTTGGTCTATGGCCACGAATCGAAGTTACTCTCTCCGGTGTACGGAGGAGTGTCCTCTGGGTGCCACTGGTTGGCGATCTCCTCTGGATCCCACTGATAAACAGACTATCGATAAGGGTCAAGTGGTGGCTTAGGCTCAGGCTCTGGAACTTGTGTCAGGCTCCAGTGTGCATAAATGGCCTCTGGCAAGATGAGGGACGTGCCTTAAAGTATATTAAACAAATAAGGTGCAGGCAGGGTAATAACCTCATAGTGAGTTTTACCAAATATCAAATTATACTTAAGCATTTTCTTCTTATTTTTAACAATAAATTCATGTGCTACCATACTCTTATAATCTAGAAAAACAGGGGGCAACAACTTTTCTCTTTCTCATAATGCCTAATAGGTATCTCAAAGTGTGCAGCAAGGCACAAAGCAAAGATGCCTCCGAAGATGGGCCCTTTGTACGGTTCAAACTTAATCGTTTAGCAATAATAGCGCCTAAGCTGAAAGTTGTATCACGAAACAAAGCATGACGCAAAATGACTAGATCAGGAGCACTAAGATTTCCACTGTTCCCGCGACCAATTAAGCATCTACTAGCAAATATTGCAAAGTAACGTAGAACAGGAAAATGTATACTAGTAATTCTCGCATCGGAAACTTTTCTCGTTTCTCCTAGAACAATTCTATCAATAAATCCATCCACATCACTACGGAGTGGTTCCTCAATGCTGCCCACAAAGGGTATCTTGCAGACCCGACAAAAATCATGGAGTGACATCTCCTTTACCTCATCATATAAATGAAACTCCAATGGAGGTGGAGATTTCTTAGTGTGGAAATAAAAATTTTGCACGAAAATATTAGTGAGTAGGAGATACTGTTCACACTAGTCGTGGAGGAAGTCGGTGAGGCCTGCATTCTCAGCCAAGTAATAAAATTCATCATAAATTCTGGCAGCTCTCAAGAACTCATCACAAGGCCATTCGCACGACCGAACCTCCGCAGTGCGAGGAAGATTATATTTGGGCTTTTTATCCTCTTCATTTTTCTTATCCTTCGAGCTTCGGCTCGAAGAACCTCTCAACAAACTCTTCAACATTTTCTCCCTCTGAAATTTTCTGAAATTTTTAGTGACTCAAAATAAAAGTGAACCAAACTCAACAGGATTGATAGCAACTACTCCCACAAGTGCCTAGAGGCTATATCATGCATTTGAACTACTTGGGACCATATAAATTTGACATGCAAGCTCAAGAATAGGGTCACCTAAGCATAAAAATTTGCAATAAATAAAGCACTAGAACAAAAAGTAATTGGATCATTGGAGGAGTCACATATCGAAGAAAAATCCCCCCAAACAGTTTTGTGAATGAAGCATTGAGCAAGGAGATCGAAAATGGCAGCAAGATGAGCTAGAACACGGGTTTGAGCTATGGGAGGATTTTTTCTGGAGGAAGACGAAGTGAGCGGGTGCTGGAATAAGTGGAGGGTGTCCACGTGGGACCCACAAGGCAGGGGTGCGCGCCCTATGGGGGTGGGCGTGCCCTGCACCCTCGTGGCCAGATGGTGGGGCCCCCTGGTGTGTTCTTAGTGCGAGATATTCTTAAATATTCTACAAAAAATCATATTTCATTTTCGGGATGTTTGGAGAACTTTTATTTTCGGGGTATTTTTTTATTGCAAGGATAATTCAGAAAACAGACAGAAAATACTAATTTTGCTTTATATAATCTAAATAACAGAAAGTAAAAGGAGGGTATAGAGAGTTGTGCTTTCTAACTTCATCCATCTCATGCTCATCAAAAGGAATCCACTAACGAGGTTGATCAAGTCTTGTTAACAAACTCTTTTCGAATTGCATGAAACCGGAGAATTTCGAATGACACTAGGTTACCTCAACGGGGATATGCACATCCACAGTAGGAAGAGGGAATTCAAAATCTCCAATAGTAATCGTTGAAATTTTTCCAATAGAATTGATACTGTGGATTTGAGGTTGTTTCCTCAGAAAGTGTATCGTATGCTCATTATCATTAACATGAAAAGTGACATTGCCTTTGTTGCAGTTAATAACAGCCCCTGCAGTACTCAAAAAGGGTCTACCAAGGATAATCGACATACTATCGTCCTCGGGAATATCAAGAATAATAAAGTCCGTTAAAATAGTAACATTTGTAACCACCTTTAAAAGTATAATTGGCAGGCATGGTGGAAATTTCAGCTTCTGGTATCTTTCTTTTATTCTCAAAAAGGGTCTACCAAGGATTCATTTTAAGCATATCAGTCAAACGCATACACAAAAAGATAGGTCTAATCATTTCAGGAAAGCGCTCAAAATCCTCATCATCCTTTTTATTGGATGGTTTGGGAGGAAAAGGCATGGGTTTCTGAACCCATGGTTCTCTTTCTTTACCGTACTTCCTAGCAACAAAGTCTCTCTTATCATAAAGTTGATTCTTTAATTGTGCGTTATCAAGATCAACAGCAGGTTCAATCTCTACATCATTGTTATCGCTAGGTTGATCATGAACATCATCATTAACATTATCACTAGGTTCATGTTCATCACCAGATTGTGTTTCAGCATCAGAAATAGAAATATCATTGGGATTCTCAGGTGTCTCAACAACAGGTTCACTAGAAGCATGCAAAGTCCTATCAATTTTCTTTTTCTTCTTCTTAGAAGGACTAGGTGCATCAACATTAGTTCTTTGAGAATCTTGCTCAACTCTCTTAGGGTGGCCCTCGGGATTCAAAGGTACCCGAGTCATTTTACCCCCTCTAGTCATAACTCTAACAACATTATCATTTTTCTTATTATTTAATTCATTGAGCAAATCATTTTGAGCTTTAAGCACTTGTTCTACCTGATAGGTAACCATAGAAGCATGTTTACTAATAAGTTTAAGTTCACCTTTAACTCTAGACATATAATCACTCAAGTGTTCAATCATATAAGCATTACGTTTCAGTTCTCTACCAACATAAGCATTGAAGTTTTCTTGTTTAACAATAAAATTATCAAACTCATCTAAGCATTGGCTGGCAGACTTATTATGAGGAATATCACCTTCATCAAATCTATAGAGATAATTTACCTTTACTACCTGTGTAGGATTATCAAGACCATGTATCTCTTCAATAGGTGGTAAATTCTTAACATCTTCAGCTTTAATACCCTTTTCTTTCATAGATTTCTTTGCCTCTTGCATATCTTCAGGATTGAGAAATAAAATACCCCTTTTCTTTGTAGTTGGCTTAGGAGTTGGTTCAGGAAGTGTCCAATCATTATCATTACTCAATATATTATTCAATAGCAATTCAGCTTGCTCAACAGTTTTTCCCTGAAAACACAACCAGCACAACTATCCAGGTGGTCTTTGGAAGCATCGGTTAGTCCATTATAAAAGATATCAAGTATTTCATTTTTCTTGAGAGGATGATCAGGCAAAGCATTAAGTAATAGGAGAAGCCTCCCCCAAGCTTGTGGGAGACTCTCTTCTTCAATTTGCACAAA
>NW_021170778.1:0-1922 GCF_002162155.2 Triticum dicoccoides
GCAAGCACCGAGCTCCGGCCATCGCCATTGCCGGCGAACCTCGCGCCTCGGAGCTCTTCCACTCATTTTAGTAGCTCCCGCGTGCTCGCCCAGTCCCTAGGATCCCGATGCGCCTCTCTGCTTACTGGCTAATGCGCTGCAGCCCTCGCGCCCGTGCAGCCGTAGCTCCGGCAGCCGCCCGGCCCGTCACCACCGCCCCTACACGCTGCCCCAGCACACACCGCGGTCACCACTGGATGCGCCGCATCGCGGGCTTTCTAGCGCGCCTAGCCGCAGCTCGAATCGTGCTCTGTGGGCGATTCCCGAGCCCCCGCCGCGTCTGGTCGTTGCCGGCGGCTAGACGCCGGCGGGTTAGGCCCCGCTGACCAGGGGTTTGACCCCCCCTGGGTCGATGACAGGTGGGGCCAGCCCCCCTGCTAATTAGTTTAGCCTATTTTAACTAATTACCCCCTCTGCTGACACTGACATGCGGGCCCCGGCTCTAATTAAATTAGGTTAGTTAGTTAGTCACTGACCAGTGGACCCCACTGGTCAGGTTTGACCTGGAGGCGCCCTGTTGACCTGCTGACGTCAAGGTGATGTCATGCTGACGCATTAAATGATTTTCTGGATTTAAAATAATCAGAATATTCCAGAAAATTGTAAAAACTTCTAAAATTCATAGAAAATTAACCGTAACTCCAAATTAAATAATTTATATATGAAAAATTATCAGAAAAATTCAAGGAATCCACCTGTACCATTTTCATGCATGTTAGAACAACTTATCACTACTGTTTAGGGCAAATGAAGTGAATGACATTTGAATAATCACATATGGAGTTTGAATTTGAATCTTGTATTCAAACCAACTTCATTTAACTTGTTGCTAGATGCATTAGCCCAAAACACATTCATTTTGCTATGTCATGATCATGCATCATATTGTGCATTGCATTGATTGTGTTCCTTTCTGTGTTGCCGGTATTTGTCCCCTCTCGATAGACGTGATACCGATGATGTGATCGTTGACACTGATGAAGACCCAATGTTATCTTCAGAAGTGCCAGGCAAGCAAAACCCCCTTGTTCATTCCGATACAATCCCACTCTCTCGCTCCTGCTCTCTTTTACTGCATTAGGACAACAATGATTCATCTGTTACCTGCTGCGGTAGCTGAACCCCTTTATCCTTTGCATGACCTGTCATTCCACAGTAAATAGATGAAACCCACTAGTATGAGTAGGAGTTGTTTGAGCCCTGTTGTGCCTACTCATTCATGTTTGTTTGTCATGCCTGCTACTGCTTAGAGTTGAGTCAGGTCTGATTCATCGAGGATGAATCAGGGGTGTGTGAACATGTCCTACGGTGTGTGAGCTAAGCGTGTGAACACGATTTGGTAAAGGTAGCGGTGAGAGGCCATGTAGGAGTACATGGTGGGTTGTCTCATTGCAGCCGTCCTCAGGAACTGAGTTCTGTGTTTGTGATCCATGATTCAGCTACTACCACGCATTGGGCTCGAAACCAATGGACCCTCTCGGCTTCTTGATCACCCTTGTCCTCTGTCCAGGAGTTGCAAGTAGTTTCTGGTGTTTGTAGTATGCTGGAGGCCGTGCGCAGCGCTGACCGTAGGGGTGGGCTGTGATGCGGTAGGCACGTGGCACGGTGTACCGGGCGCCCGTTTGGTGTCTCGGGAACCCTGTTCACATCGTTTGGGGCTGTGAGCGAAACTCCGGCCGGATCTCCTCATGGATGGAACCCGAATAGGCGATAAACCTGGACTAGAGACTTAGGTGATTAGGTAGGTCGTGGCCGACACCCACGTTGGGCTTCCGCTTGAAGGTTGCCGAGTACATGTCGTGTAAACGGCGGTAAGTGGTGAGAGCGTGTGTGAAGAAGTACACCCCTGCAGGGTTAATATGATCTATTCGAATAGCCGTGTC
>NW_021170779.1:0-1552 GCF_002162155.2 Triticum dicoccoides
ATGAACCAGACCTGACACGACTCTAAGCATAGCAGGCATAGCAATGTAGGAACAACACATACATATGGCTCAATCAACTCCTACACATGCTAGTGGGTTTCATCTAGTTACTGTGGCAATGACAGGTCATGCAGAGGAAATGGGTTCAACTACCGTAGCACATAGCAGTTTGAAACGCGTTGTGTTAATGCAGTAAAAGAGAGCAGGAGCGAGAACATGGGATTGTATCGATATGATCAAATGGTTGGTTGCTTGCCTGATGGTTCGATGCACTGATACGGTTCTTCATTAGTGTAATCACGATACTCCTCGGAGGCAGATCCTGCCGCAAAGCACACCAATACACAACCATCACCAAACAATGTGCAACAATATGATGCATGCATGAAACATAGCAATATGAGTGTGTTGGGCTAATGCAACTAAGACCAGAAGGGTTTGAACCAATTTGAATCATAGATTCAAATTTCAAACTCAAACATGGCCTTTTAAAGTGCTTTTCCTTGTTCTGCATTAAACATCAGGTTAACTTGTTTAATCATGCATGAAAATAGTATAGATGGATAGATTGGATTTTTCTGATCAGTTTTCATATATAATTTGTCTGATTTGGAGTTACAGAATAAAACTTATGAATTTTTGAAGTTTAAACTATATTCTGGAATTTCCTATATTAGAATAATTCCAGAAAATCAATTATTGCGTTAGCCTGACGTCAGTGTGACATCAGCAGGTCAACGGAACACGTCCGGGTCAAACCTGACAGTGGGTCCCGCATGTCAGGGTGATTATTTTAATTAAAGTTTAATTAAAACTAAACCTGTTTAATTAACAGGGCTGGGCCCCACCTGTCATTGACTCAGGGGAGTCAACCAGGGCCCAACCGTGGTCAACCCCGGGTCGGCTGCACCGGCGTTTAGCCGCCGGCGAGCCCGACGCGGCGGCGGAAGTGATTTTTGCCGTTCCGGCAACCAAACGAGCCGCGGAGGGCACCGGAGCGGAGCTGAGGTCGAGCCGCAGCTCTTGGTGGAGTCCGTTGGGGTCAGGTGGCCGGAGTTGGTGCCGGCGACGACTTTGGCGGCCACCGGAGTTCGGCCAAAGTCGAACTTGTCGCTAGGGGGATCGGTGAGGTGCGGGGAGTGCACGGTTGGGCCTAACGCAGCGTGGTGAGTGCGTTGGACACCGCGGGTTGGCCGGAGGATGGCCGGAAGCACGTCGGCGACGAGATCCGTGGCGGTGCGTGCGTGTGATCTTCGTGCGGTGGCTACACGGCTCGGGAATGAGAGAGAGAGGGTCGGAGGGGTAGCTAGGCTCACAGCGCTTCCGTAGAGGCCACCGGCGGGGTCGGGGACGAGCTGAGGCGGCGACGGCGTTGAAGGGGATCTCCGGTGACGGCGAGCTCGGGCGAGGTCGGTGCGGTGGTCTCGGGCCGCTCGAGCACACGGGGCTCGGCTAGCTCGATGAAGTGGACGGCGGCGAAGCTCCTGGACACGGCGGCACGGCGTGGGGTTGACGGAGGGCGTGGCTACGGCGAGGGGGTGGCGGCGATGGC
>NW_021170780.1:0-1219 GCF_002162155.2 Triticum dicoccoides
TAGGTAAAAAAGGTGGATCCTTATCCCCTTATATATGGGCGGACGAAGACTATGCGTCCCCACCGGCCTGGTAAAACTCGCTTATCTCCCAAGCGCCACAATCAATGGCGCGGTTGGGTTACCCACGTCCGTATTGATGGGAATCCCGGAATAAGGGGAACATGATCTCTGCTTTGACAAGACGTGCCAAGGAAACCGCTTCGCTAAACGCGCTGAGGTGGTATAAATAAAAACGATTCAAGTAAAGGCTTGGTAGTGGTGTGACGTCACGCCACAAAATACGTCAGCAGATTGAACTTGTGTACCTATTATTCTCTGTACGGTGGTATGTGGAATTTATTTTACAGAGCCGGACACTATCCTGGTGTTCACAATCTTCTATGAGTTATTCGGACGAGGAACCCGCCTTGCAATTCCGAAGACAATATGCGCGCCGGACTCGTTGTCATTGAAGCCTGGTTCTTCGGCTACTAAGGGAATCCTGGACTAGGGGGTGTCCAGATAGCCGGACTATCATCGTTGGCCGGACTCCAAGACTATGAAGATACAAGATTGAAGACTTCGTCTGGTGTCCGAATGGGACTTTCCTTGTCGTGGAAGGCAAGCTTGGCAATACGGATATGTAGATCTCCTACCATTGTAACCGACTCTATGTAACCCTAGCCCTTTCCGGTGTCTATATAAACCGGAGGGTTTTAGTCCGTAGGACGAACAACCATTACAACAATCATACCATAGGCTAGCTTCTAGGGTTTAGCCTCCTTGATCTCGTGGTAGATCCACTCTTGTACTACCCATATCATCAATATCAATCAAGTAGGAGTAGGGTTTTACCTCCATTGAGAGGGCCCGAACCTGGGTAAAAACATCGTGTCCCTTGTCTCCTGTTACCATCCGCCTAGACGCACAGTTCGGGACCCCCTACCAGAGATCCGCCGGTTTTAACACCGACAGCCGTAATTCAGCCCGATTACTTAGCGGACTGTTAACGGGCCAGAAGTGACCATGGGCTGCTTTGATGACAAGTTTAGACTAGGCCATTGACGGGCCGATTTGACAGAGAATGTTGGGCCTTTAGCTGGGCCGGCCCATTATGGTCTGCAGAATCTTGTGGGCCTTTAGCTGCGCCGTCCCATTGTGGTCCACAAAATCTTGTGGGCCTTTAGCTGGGCCGGCCCATTATGGTCCGCTGAATTTTGTGGGCCTTTAGCTGGGCCGG
>NW_021170781.1:0-915 GCF_002162155.2 Triticum dicoccoides
TACGAGGTTCTGTAGTAACTTGATCTGAAGTTTTATGATCAATATCATTAGCTTCCTCACTAATTGGTGTATTTGTCACAGGAACTGATTTCTGTGATGAACTACTTTCCAATAAGGGAGCAGGTACAGTTACCTCATCAAGTTCTACTTTCCTCCCACTCACTTCTTTCGAGAGAAACTCCTTCTCCAGAAAGGATCCATTTTTAGCAACGAATATCTTGCCTCCGGATCTGTGATAGAAGGTGTACCCAACAATTTCCTTTGGGTATTCTATGAAGACGCACTTCTCCGATTTGGGTTCGAGCTTATCAGGATGAAACTTTTCCACATAAGCATCGCAGCCCCAAATTTTAAGAAACGACAACTTGGGTTTCTTGCTAAACCACAGTTCATATAGTGTCTTCTCAACGGATTTAGATGGTGCCCTTTTAACGTGAATGTAGCTGTCTCTAATGCATAACCCCAAAACGACAATGGTAAATCAATAAGAGACATCATAGATCGCACCATATCCAATAAAGCGCGGTTACGACGTTTGGACACACCATAACATTGTGGTGTTCCAGGTGGCGTGAGCTATGAAACTATTCCACATTGTTTTAATTGAAGACCAAACTCGTAACTCAAATATTCGTCTCCGTGATCAGATCGCAGAAACTTTATTTTTCTTGTTACGATGATTTTTCCACTTCACTCTGAAATTCTTTGAACCTTTCAATTATTTCAGACTTATGTTTCATCAAGTAGATATATCCATATCTGCTCAAATCATCTGTGAAGGTGAGAAAATAACGATATCCGCCTCGAGCCTCAATATTCATCGGACCACATACATCGGTATGTATGATTTCCAACAAATCTGTTGCTTGCTTCATTGTTCCGGAGAACGGCGTTTTAGTCATCTTGCCCATAAGG
>NW_021170782.1:0-1350 GCF_002162155.2 Triticum dicoccoides
GACCTATCGAGAAGGAACAGTGTCGGCAATCAATACACAAACATATGCAACAATATGATGCATGAACATGGCATGAAGATGTGATGTTGTTTGAGCTAATGCAACTGGTATCCATTTGGTTTGAAGTCCATTTGAACCAAAGGTTCAAATGCATCTCCAAATTAAGCTCCTATATATGCCATAATGTGTTTTCACCTATACAGCAAGTATAAGTTGGTTTGTCATGCATGAAACTAGTACAGATGGAAAGATTGCATTTTTCTGATAATTTTTCATATATAAATTATTTTAATCTGAGCTACGGTTGAATTGATATGAATTTTTGAAGTTTAAAACAATTTCTGGAATTTCCTGATTTAATTTAAATCCAGAAATCATATTATTGCGCCAGCATGACGTCAGCACGACGTCAGCAGTCAACTGCGGCTGACTGGGGTCAAACCTGACGTGTGGGGTCCACACGTCAGTGACAGGGGGTTAAACAGGGGGTTAATTTAATGCTAATTAAAAGTTAGTGGCGCTGGGGCCCACTGTCAGTGTCAGGGGGGTTAGTTAACGGTGATTAGCACTAAGCTAATCACCTGGCCGACGGGGCCCACGCGTCAGTGACCCTGGGGGGGTCAAACCCCAGGTCGAACAAGTCAAACCCGCCGGTGGTTAGTCGCCTGCGAGGTCCGCGGCGTACTTGTGCCCCGGGTTTCCTCTGTGGTGCTCCAAATGGCGCGCGGCTAGGTGCGTTGGAAAGCCAGCTCGATGGCGCATCGGCCGGTGGCCGTGGCTGGGCCTGGGATGGCCGGAGTCGACGGCGGCGAGCTCGGCTGCGGCTGCCGGAGTTCGGTCGATGCGGGTTAGGCGCTGCAGGGCACTAGGGAGGCTGCGAGCGGGTCCGCGCGACTCGCCAGAGTGCACTGAGTGCAACGGCGAGCTCGGCTGCGGCCTGCAGCGGCTGTGGCCACGACGGCGAGGAGCTGCGGCGGCGATGGCTTCGGCCATGGTGGGGAACGGAGCTACGGCGCGGAGACGAGGGGGAGAAGAGAGGGGAACGGTGGCGGAGCTCACCGCGGACCTCCAGGGCTGCTCGTTGTGGCCGGAGACGCGTTGGAGACGGCGAATCGGAGTCGGCGGTCGGCGGCGTCCGAGGAGGAAGACGATGGCGATGGCGGCTCCACAGGGCGCTCCATCTTGCGTGGCTCGACGAGGAGGTAGAGGGGGTCGCGGCGGATCTGGGGAGTGTGTCGGGGAGGCGTGGGGGAGGCTGTGGCGGCGGCTATGGCGAACGGCGGCGACCGGCGCGTTCGGACACGAGAGAGAGAGAGCGAGGGAGAGGAGAGGAAGAATCGGGGGAGAGTG
>NW_021170783.1:0-1917 GCF_002162155.2 Triticum dicoccoides
TATGTACCTAACAGCCTTACGACCATCAAGTAGTTCTTCCAAAGTCTACACTTTGTTTTCATATATGGATCCTCTCTCGGATTATATGGCCTCGAGCCATTTTGGAATCCAGGCCCACCATCGCTTCTCCATAGCTCGTAGGTTCATTGTTGTCTAGCAACATGACTTCCAAGACAGGATTACGTACCACTCTGAAGTAGTACGCATCCTTGTCATCCCACGAGGTTTGGTAGTGACTTGATCTGAAGTTTCATGATCACTATCATAAGCTTCCACTTCAATTGGTGTAGGTGCCACAGGAACAACTCCCTGTGCCCTACCACACACTAGTTGAAGAGGACGGTTCAATAACCTCATCAAGTCTCCACCATCCTCCCACTCAATTCTTTCAAGAGAAACTTTTCCTCGTGAAAGGACCCGATTCTAGAAACAATCCCTTATTGCTTTAGGATCTGAGACAGGAGGTATACCCAACTATTTTTGGGTGTCCTATGAAGATGCATTTATCCGCTTTGGGTTCGAGCTTATCAGCCTAAAACTTTTTCACATAAGCGTCGCAGCACCAAACTTTTAAGAAATGACAGCTTAGGTTTCTCTAAACCATAGTTCATACGGTGTCATCTCATCGGAATTACGTGGTGCCCCTTTTAAAGTGAATGTGGTTGTCTCTAATGCCTAACCCATAAACTATTGTGGTAATTCGATAAGAGACATCATGGTATGCATCATATCCAATAGGGTGTAGTTATGATGTTCGGACACACCATCACCCTATGGTGTTCTAGGCTGTATCGGTTGTGAAACAATTTCCACAATGTCTTAATTCTGTGCCAAACTCGTAATTCAGATATTCATCTCTATGATCATATCATAGATATTTTATCCTCTTGTCACGATGATCTTTCAACTTCACCCTGAAATTACTTGAACCTTTCAATAATTCAGACTCGTGATTCATCAAGTAAATATACTCAACATCTACTCAAATCATCTATGAAGTAAGAACATAACGATATCCACTACATGCCTCAGCACTCATTGGACTGCACACATCAAAATGTATTACTTCCAACAAGTTGCTTTCTGGTTCCATTTTACTGAAAACAAGGCTTTCAGTCATCTTGCCCATGTGATATGATTTGCATGTCTCAAGTGATTCAAAATCAAGTGAGTCCATATGGTCCATTTGCATGGAGTTTCTTCATGCATATACACCAATAGACATGGTTCGCATGTCTCAAACTTTTCAAAAAACGAGTGAGCCCAAAGATCCATCAACATGGAGCTTCTTCATGCGTTTTATACCGATATGACTTAAGTGGCAGTGCCACAAGTAGGTGGTACTATCATTACTATCTTATATCTTTTGGCATGAACATGTGTATCACTACGATCGAGATTCAATAAACCATTCATTTTAGGCGTAAGACCATTGAAGGTATTATTCAAATAAACAGAGTAACGATTATTCTCCTTAAATGAATAACCGTATTGCGATAGACATAATCCAATCACGTCTATGCTCAACGCAAACACCAAATAAAAATTATTTAGGTTTAACACCAATCTCGATGGTAGAGGGAGCGTGCGATGCTTGATCATATCAACATTGGAAACACTTCCAACACATATCGTCAGCTCACCTTTAGCTAGTCTCCGTTTATTCCGTAGCTTTTATTTTGAGTTACTAACACTTAGCAACCGAACCGGTATCTAATACCCTGGTGCTACTAGGAGTACTAGTAAAGTACACATCAACACAATGTATATCCAATATACTTCTATCGACCTTGCCAGCCTTCTCATCTACCAAGTATCTAGGGTAATCCTGCTCCAGTGGTTGTTCCCCTTATTACAGAAGCACTTAGTCTCGGGTTTGGGTTCAACCTTGGGTTTCTTCACTAGAGCAGCAGCTGA
>NW_021170784.1:0-2323 GCF_002162155.2 Triticum dicoccoides
CTTTTTCTTCCGGAGAAATATGACTGAAAGTAACTGATCAGACTACCAGCCTGAATTCCCCTGTGTTTCAATACAGAACTTCACTAGGCCGTGCAAGAGCAGTGGATTGATGGCTAGTTTTCTTCATGAAAAAACGGATCTGAGATTTCATATCAGCCGGATTTACAATTTTCTAATTAAAAATGGATCTAAAATTTCAGGGACAGCAGGATCTAAAAAATACAGCCACAAATGCCCGTAGTTGTCTAACTCAATACTTTTTCCAATGTCTAATAAGAAATAAAGACCATTATGTGTTTCAAAGGAACTGATCAAACTATCAGTCTAAGTTTAATTAAATAAAGAACTTCACTAGCCCGTGCAATCACGGGATTGATGACTTGTGTTTCTTAATAAAAAATGGATCTGAGATTTCATGTCAGAAGAAACTATCAGCCTATCCCTAATACTAAAATAAACACTGGAGCTGAAGTTTTTTTCCTATGTCTAATACAAAAATAAACAAGGTCATATGTTTAAAAGTAACTAACAAAACTATCAGCCTAAGTTTCCCCATGTTTCAGTGCAGAATTTCACTAGACCGTGCAAACACGGGATTGATGACTAGTTTTTCTTAATAAAAAATGGATCTGAACTTTCATGTCAGATGAAACTATCAGCCTCTGCTTAATACAAAAATAAACACGGGATCTAAAGTTTTCTTTCCTATGTCTTACAAAAATAAACACGCTTATATGTTTAAAAGTAACTGACCAAACTATCAGCCAAAGTTTCCCCATGTTTCAATACCGAACTCCACTATCCCGTGCAACAGCAAACTGATGACTAGTTTTTCTTAATAAAAAATGGATCTGAGATTTCTTGTCAGCCAGATCTACAATTTTGTAACAACAAATGGATATAAAATTTCTGGGACAGTTGGATCTGTATATTACATACCTTCCTCGCGCAATAAATCATATAATGTATCCTGATCTGCGCGTATGGCAACAAGGAGAAGAAGAGACTGGCGTTAGATCCATCAGCACGTAGGCGTCACATATATAGAGAAAAACGTGTCACTAAGGAGCGCCCCATGGCTTACCTGCGGTGAGGGCTCGGACGAGCGCGCTGCGGCGGCCAGAGAAGTCCTCGTAGATGTTCTCCACGGTCCATGAGACGGCGGGGCGGGAGCGCCATTCACCGGGGTGTGCCGGCAGCGGGGTTGGTGAAGGCCGCCCATGAAAGGGAACGGTGAGACGACGCCTGGTGGGGGTGGGGTTGGAGGAGGAGCCGGCGCGAGATGTGTCCATGGCACGAGATTCGTGCTAGGTTCGCCGACAGCGGGCTGGCAGAGATAGGCGGAGCTCTTGAAGGAGGAAGATGGAATTGGATCTATGGGGGCACTCTGTTGCTTTGCTGCTTTATATAGAACCGGCGTCAAGAGGGTGGAAGAAACTGGGGAACGGAGGACGCGGGCGGGTTACTACTTTCCTTTCGAGTCTCTGGGCGGGATGTATTTGTTTTCTTTCGTTTCCTATCACGTTTTTGGCCACGCCGGCGAGGTGCCAGCACTGGTGAAATAACTACAAAATAGCTGGCATGCAAATCCTAGGGCTACTGGCGTGTGGTCCCCGGATCAGAAGTCCAGAATACATGGTACTCCTTTATTTCCCTCATTAATTTCATTTGTTTTTAGAGGCATTTATTTCCTTCGTAGTGTAAAAAGTACACGGCACAATGTGCTCCCACGGTTCTGAAATGCATGATATTTTAGTCATGCAGTTTCTAAGATGAAACTTTGACAATTATTTTGTATGGACTTAAATGTTGCTATAAAAGGTTAAGGGATATGTTTAGATTCTTACCAAATAGTAGTACCTTACCGTATGTAAACATGCTTGCGCCAGCCGCGTCCCACGATTGCCAGGTGTTTCGATCGAGCCCGCGCACCACAACCCCCTCGAAAACCTTATTCCAGCCGATGGAGAGCTTGCCACACTTTTTTCTCCTACACCGTGCGTTGACCACAACTCCACAGTACCATCTCCTATCTCTCTCTTTTTCCTCATTCGATGGAATGCTCCTTCTCCCTCCCTGCCCATCTACTTCACCGCTGAATTGAGTTGGCTTGAGACAGCCGTGGTGTGGAGGCGCCCCTGCAGGGCCCTTTGAAGGAGAAGTTCCAAGGCCGGCGGGTTTGAGGCACCGCTGCAACCGCAGAGCTTGCTGATGCCGTATCCACAGCCGGTGCTGCAACCACACAGCTCGCCGGTGCAACAGCCACGGTCGATGCTCCAAGCCTGCAATGGGGTGGTCGCAGCAGCCACCGTTGATGCAACCC
>NW_021170785.1:0-1000 GCF_002162155.2 Triticum dicoccoides
GAGTGCCGGACTGCCATTAAGCCTCTTAGTGAGAGAACATAGGCGAGTACTCGACTGTAGCTAAGCCTCCCGAGTGGGAGGATTGGTCTCCACTTGGTAGGGTTTTTTCAAACTTAGGCGAGTGCTGGACTGCCATTAAGCCTCTTAGTGAGAGAACTTAGGCGAGTACTCGACTGCAGCTAAGCCCCCGAGTGGGAGGATTGCTCTCCACTCGGTAGGATTTTTCAAACTTAGGCGACTGCCGTTAAGCCTCTTAGTGAGAGAACTTAGGCGAGTACTAGACTGCAGCTAAGCACCCGAGTGGGAGGATTGCTGTCACGACCGGTTTTCCAATAAAAATATTTATTGAAAAGCCAATCTTTTAAGTCCAGTATGAGAGAAATCCTCCACACTGGCAGACAAATTCTTGATACAATAAGCCAGTAGCATAAAATATATTACAGGGTCGAACTACGGTTGCTCAACCAAATTATTACAAGCACGCCAATAATCATACATAATGGCGGACAGAACACAGTGTTGTGGAGACATACTACTGACTCAAGGATAGGCTGGTGGTGGAAAAACATAGCGGGGAGAGAAATACAAGACTCTACGTCTGTCATCTCATCGAGCGTCGAGGAGAGGCTCGATGAAATTATTTGGTAGCGGAAGCGGATATAAAACAGTGGCCAAATCCAGGGTCGCACAAGACTGACTGGGACTCCTCTAAGTGTCGGGCTCGCTATCGAACTCTTCATCCATGAGATCGCCTTCGTCAGCATCTGGCCAAATCAACAAGCCAGTGAGTACTTTGAAAGTACTCGCAAGACAGTTCGGACGTAAGATATAACAAATGCATGCATGGATGCAACATGATTAATTCCTTAATGCACAATAAATAAAACTGGCATAACGAGTAAGTAAAAAGGAAAAACGGCGGTAGTCCGCCTGAAATTCCACAGAACATAAATAAGGACCGATCGGGTGTCTGAAGCGACGCCTCGAAAGGTGAACAAAT
>NW_021170786.1:0-1643 GCF_002162155.2 Triticum dicoccoides
GAATAAGAAGTCGAGCGGGGTCATATTTCAGGGCCCAATGTATGGTAGTAGCTGAATCATGGATCACAAACACAGAACTCAGTTCCTGAGGACGGCTTCAATGAGACAACCCACCATGTACTCCTACATGGCCTCTCACCGACACCTTTTACCAAATCGTGTTCACACACTTAGCTCACACACAGTAGGACATGTTCACACGCCTCTGATTCATCCCCGATGAATCAGACCTGACTCAACTCTAAGCAGTAGCAGGCATGACAAACAAGCATGAATGAGTAGGCACAACAGGGCTCAAACAATTCCTACTCATACTAGTGGGTTTCATCTATTTACTGTGGAATGACAGGTCATGCAAAGGATAAAGGGGTTCAGCTACCGCAGCAAGTAACAGATGAATCGATGTTGTCCTAATGCAGTAAAAGAGAGCAGGAGCGAGAGAGTGGGATTTTATCGGAATGAACAAGGGGGTTTTGCTTGCCTGGCACTTCTGAAGATAGCATTGAGTCTTCATCAGTGTCAACGATCGCATCATCGGTACACGTCTATCGAGAGGGGACAAATACCGGCAATACAGAAAAAGCACGATCAATGCAATGCACAGTATGATGCATGCTATGACATGGCAAAATGAATGTGTTTTGGGCTAATGCATCTAAAACCAGATTAAATGGGGTTGGTTTGAATACAAGATTCAAATTTAAACTCCATATGTGATTATTTAAATGCCCTTTATATGATTTGTGCTAAACAGCAGCTATAAGTTGTTCTAACATGCATGAAAATGGTACAGATGGATTCCTTGAATTTTTCTGATAATTTTTCATATATAAATTATTTAATTTGGAGTTACGGTTAATTTTCTATGATTTATAGAAGTTTATATAATTTTCTGGAATTTCCTGAATTATAGAAAATCCAGAAAATGGTTTATTGCGTCAGCCCCACGTCACAGTGACGTCAGCAGGGTCAACGGGCTGGTCCAGGTCAAACCTGACGTGTGGGGGCCACACGTCAGTGACACAGGAGCTAATCCCGGTCAAACCCAGCGCTGACTGGGGTTTGACCAGGGGTGGGGCCCGCTGTCAGTGGCCTAGTGGGTGATTAGCGGGGTAGTTAGTCCCTAATGACCGGCCACATCAGCTCCTGCCGGAGTTTCACCGGCGGCGACCATTCCGCACGGCGGGGGAACGCCGGACTTGCGCTAGGGGCATCGGATCGACGCGCCAAGGGCACCAGGAGGTAGCCCGCGCCCGTGCGCATCTAGAGGAACCAACGGGAGGTGCGGGGGTGGCCGGGGTTCGCCGGAGGCGAGCTCGCGGCGGCGGCCGGAGCTCGGGCAACAGCGGAGATGGCGCTATGGTGCATGGAAGGAGGGGCTGGTGGGCGCTACAGCCTCCTGGGAGTTCTCTGAGCACAGCGATGTGCTCGGATTCGAGCTGTGGTGGCTCTAGCCACGCCGGCGATGAGGCGCGGCGGCGGCGAGCTTCGGGCACGGCAGCGCTAGCGCTAGGGAGCGTGCGGAGCGACGGGAAAAAGGGGCGAACGGCAGAGGAGCTCACAGCGGTTCCGCAGGGTTGGTCAGTGGGCTCGGGGATGTCCTGTCGGCGGCGAATCGAACGGCGGCGAGCTTCGGTGGCCGG
>NW_021170787.1:0-2142 GCF_002162155.2 Triticum dicoccoides
CAACGACAAAAACAGTAAGCATTTGGAAATAAGATACATGACACACACATGCATAATTATTGTGTCTGAATTATCTAGAAATACTATGCAACTACACACATAGTAAACATTTGGAAATTAGAAATACACAGCAAACCCATGCATAAATGATGTATATGAATTCTCGAGCTTACAGTAGTTGGCATGCCCTCTGTACATTTACTTTCTACTCATCAGCAATTCACATATAATTAGCCTCTAGTATCAACCTACAAAATCATTCTACGTGGCTGACGGCGCTGATCATCTGGTTTGACTTTAAAATTATTACTGAAGATTTTTTTCGTTCTTGCAATTTGTAAAATCTACAGTATTGCGATCACTTTCTAAAAAATAGCGTATGCAGAAGTGAAAACGAGTCATGACTGACTATAGGCATATAGCGCAGACACTGGCACACGAATGAATCATCTGACTCTGTTCAGCAATTATTGGCCACACTTTCTCATTAGTCATTACTAACACAACCTAAACAGCACATGCAGAGATGATGTTGCCGGTGCAAGAAAAAAAGAATCAAATTTGCATTTGTCTTGCAACGGTGTTATAAAACTACACATATTTGTCCCGCCAACAACAATAAGCAATAACTGAAAAAATACAATTCGTTTAGGGGAACAATGCAGTGCAAATTTAATGGCCCGGTTAGCATTTATAATATGCTAAATCATGCAACAATAGTTATGGGACAATACTCAGCTCCATAAGATGAGGAGACTAATGATTTTCTTATGTTTCTCTCCATGATGATGATGATGATGATGATGATGATGCATATGAGCTCCTTGGAAGAATCATTGAAGATCCCAAGAAGCTCGTCGACGGCGGGGAAAATTAGTGGCGCAACATGGAGCAGGGGCGGCGGCGACAGCCAGACCACCTCGAGCACCACGGTCCGGAAGCCAAGAGCATGAGTAGACCAAAATCAGAATGGATTAACCAGGAAACCCTAGACAGATCCCTAAAAACAACAAATCCCTTGATGAGCACATACACATCAGAAAGGGAAAGACAAACAAGGCAGCAAATAATCACCTCGGCCATCTCAGAAGCCCACTCGGTGTGCTCCCTCTCCGGTCGACCCGCAAGACAGCCCCAATGCCACGCCGCCGTCCCAACCATGAAACAGCTAGAGAAGCAAGGAAGATGGTAAGAAACAAGCAAAATAAAAGATAGGAATGACGAGCGAGAGGAAAGCCACCTGAAGAATGGTTCCTGCTCAGAGTTTCCTTTTGTTAACATGGTTCTTGACAATGGTGGGAGGCACAAATGTCACAATGATTTGGATAGATTAGTCAGGGTAGTGAGGGCCAATAAAAGAGTGTTATTACAATATTTAGTTTACAATTCAATTGCAACTTGCAACTGGAAATGTGCAATCCTATGTCTTACACTATAAAACATTCCACTTTGCTTCTCATTTAGTTTTTTGTTTACAGTGATACTAATTATGCTCCATGCTCGCTCCTGATGAATGTATGCACAATAGTTGTTTGTGGCGGTTTTTGTTTTGGTTTACACAAGCAATAGAGAGCAATTAGACATGACACTTCTTTCTCAGCCTTGATTGTTTGCTTCCTGTGCATGCCTTATAGTATTAAATCCTACATACTTGGTTCATCAGGGGCATATAGATAGATGTGTTCATCAGGCATGTCCTAAATGAAACGGAACAATATTGGATATAAACAGCAAATAAAAAAACTCAGCTCCAATAGAAACATTAACTAGCCTAAAGACGTTGTTATTAGAAACATGACACTGTGGTTTCTGCTGGTTTATGAACAAATTAGAACAAGCCGTTCAACCAACTACTTGTTGGGAGCGAGTATTTCTAGCATAACAAAATGCAATACTCTTAACCAGATGAAATCAAGGACCAAGAACAAACAATAAAAGATCAAGAAGAACTCATATGAAATAAAGATATGAGAGAGAAGAAATATTTACATAAGACAGCTATAAACACTAGAGCATAAATAAGCAACACCTTTAAATACAAATAAAAAGGGTTAAGGGTTCATTGCATAGTGGGCTCATATTCGCCTTTCTTCCATCATCCCTTATCACCAGATCAATCTGTTTATACAATGGAGCTGCCCT
>NW_021170788.1:0-1135 GCF_002162155.2 Triticum dicoccoides
CCTACTCTCTCGCTCCTGCTCTCTTTTACTGCATTAGGACAACACCGATTCATCTGTTACTTGCTGCGGTAGCTGAACCCCTTTATCCTTTGCATGACCTGTCATTGCCACAGTAAATAGATGAAACCCACTAGCATGAGTAGGAGTTGTTTGAGCCCTGTTGTGCCTACTCATTCATGCTTGTTTGTCATGCCTGCTACTGCTTAGAGTTGAGTCAGGTCTGATTCATCGGGGATGAATCAGAGGCGTGTGAACATGTCCTACTGTGTGTGAGCTAAGTGTGTGAACACGATTTGGTAAAGGTAGCGGTGAGAGGCCATGTAGGAGTACATGGTGGGTTGTCTCATTGCAGCCGTCCTCAGGAACTGAGTTCTGTGTTTGTGATCCATGATTCAGCTACTACCATACATTGGGCCTTGAAATATGACCCCGCTCGACTTCTTATTCACCCTCGTCCTCTGTCCAGGAGTTGCAAGTAGTTTCTGGTGTTTGTAGTATGCTGGAGGCCGTGGACAGCGCTGACCGTAGGGGTGGGCTGTGATGCGGTAGGCACGTGGCCGGGTATACCGGGCGCCCGTTTGGTGTCACGGAACCCTGTTCACATCGTTTGGGGCTGTGAGCGAAACTCCGGCCGGATCTCCTAATGGATGGAACCCGAATAGGCGATAAACCTGGACTAGAGACTTGAGTGTTTAGGTAGGTCGTGGTCTACACCCACGTCGGCTTTCGCTTGAAGTCTGCCGAGCACATGTCGTGTGCAGACGCTAAGTGGTGGAAACATGTATGAAGAAGTACACCCCTGCAGGGTTATCATCATCTATTCGAATAGCCGTGTCCGCGGTAAAGGACTTCTGGGTTGCTTATATCAGTTCATAGACAAGTGAAAGTGGATACTCTAAAATACGCAAGATAAGCGTGAGTGCTATGGATGGCGTTCTCGTAGGGGAACGAGAGCGGATCCATAGTGGTGTATTGATATGGTGAATATGTGGACTCGTGTGCGCCACCTCAAAAGAGTTACATTGCAGTCGTAGTTTAGGATAGCCACCGAGTCAAAGCTGGCTTGCTGCAGTTAAACCCCACCATCCCCTTTGTTGATAATGATGCATATGTAGTTAGTTCTGATGTAAGTCTT
>NW_021170789.1:0-1749 GCF_002162155.2 Triticum dicoccoides
AAAAACCGACAACTTATGTGTCGTATGTGAAAAAGACAAAATCCGGTGTAAAAAAATGCTTTTCACAAGACAACCTCTTGTCTTTTTTACACAAGCTACAAAAATATCGGTTTTCTCCGAAACTTGACGTGCACACATATAATGTCGAGATGTATGCGCCAAATTTTTGTTTGGAATTTTTTCACACTTTGAAATATATATTTTCGCGTGCAGGAGCGCGCGCTCCCGGGAGGATCAACGGATTTCTGGAACTTCACATAGACAATTTGCTTTCAGCCCTCTCTTCGGATGCACATTTTTGTTCATACATTTTTTTAGAACGCACTTTCGCCAGACAAAGATCACGGTTGCGGTTGCTCAAGGAGGCGGGACGCCAATTCGTTTTTTTCATCTGTACGTTTGTAAGCGCAAAAAATAAAATTTCATTCTAAGACCGCATCGACGGGATCACGTTGCTTCCTCCCAGTCGCACGTGGAATCATTGCGGATTACTTCGCCCATGTCTTGGGCACGCTTGCCTAGCGCCGCCATTCTCTCGACCTTGAGGAGCTTGCACTGTCATCTGTGGACCTCTCTGCCCCGGACCTCCCGTTCAATGAAGAAGAGGCATCGGCCATTATATATCCCCGCTCAATCGAGCGCCCGACCCCGATGGATTCTCCGCCATGTTTCACCAAGTGTGACGGGCTACGATCAAGGAGAATGTGTTGATCGTGATTCACCAGATTTACCATC
This sequence comes from Triticum dicoccoides, assembly GCF_002162155.2. Taxonomy (NCBI): domain Eukaryota; kingdom Viridiplantae; phylum Streptophyta; class Magnoliopsida; order Poales; family Poaceae; genus Triticum; species Triticum dicoccoides. Next base: position 736 of record NW_021170789.1, read on the forward strand.
CAGATGGTAGCTCGTTGCACCTTCTCAATCACGCATACATCACCATCCTCCCTAAGAAGGATTCAACTACAGATTGATACGTCCATTTTGCATCATGTTTTTTGGAGTAATATTTATAATATTTTTATCCACAATAATGCTTTTTGGAGTAATAATGCCTTTTCTCTCATAATTTGCAAGGAACACATCAAGAGAGAGAATTCCGGCAGCTGGAAATCTGGACCTGGAAAAGCTATGTCAGGCCACCTATTCTGCACAACTCCAAATGAGTTGAAACTTCATGGAGAATTTTTATGGATTATTTAAGAAATATTGGAGCCAATAAACACCAGAGGGGGGCCACTAGGTGGGCATAACCCACCTGGGTTCGCCAGGCCCCCCTAGCGCACCCTGGTGGGTTGTGGCCTCCTCGGCCCACCTCCGGTGCCCATCTTTTGATATATAAGTCATTTTTACCTAGAAAAAAAGAAAAACTTTCGGGACGAAGCGCCACTACCTCGAGGCGGAACTTTGGCAGGAGCACTTTTGCCCTCCGGCGGAGCGATTCTGCCAGGGGAATTTCCCTCCCGGAGGGGAAATCATCGTCATCATCATCACCAACAACTCTTCCATCTTGGGGAGGGCAATCTCCATCAACATCTTCACCAGCACCATCTCATCTCAAACCCTAGTTCATCTCTTGTATTCAATCTTGTTACCGGAACTACAGATTGTTGCTAGGGGGTGACTAGTAGCGTTGATTACATCTTGTAGTTGATTACTATATGGTTTATTGGGTGGAAGATTATATGTTCAGATCCATTATGCATATTAATACCCCTCTGATCTTGAGCATGATTATTATTTGTGACTAGTTACTTTTGTTCTTGAGGTCATGGAAGAAATCATGTGAATTTGATATGTGTTCGATATTTTGATAGTATGTATGTTGTGATTCCCTTAGTGGTGTCATGTGAACATCGACTACATGACACTTCACCATATTTGGGCCTAAGGGAATGCATTGTGGAGTAG
>NW_021170790.1:0-1370 GCF_002162155.2 Triticum dicoccoides
TATATAATTGCATGTGATGTTTATTATGATTATGCATCTTGTTTACTTAGGACGACGGTAGTAAATAAGATGATCCCTTACAAAAATTTCAAGAAGTGTTCTCCCCTAACTGTGCACCGTTGCTACAGTTCGTCGCTTCTAAGCACCACGTGATGATCGGGTGTGATGGATTCTTACGTTCACATACAACGGGTGTAAGACAGTTTTACACAGCGAAAACACTTAGGGTTAACTTGACGAGCCTAGCATGTGCAGACATGGCCTCGGAACACGGAGACCGAAAGGTCGAGCATGAGTCGTATGGTAGATACGATCAACATGAAGATGTTCACCGATGATGACTAGTCCGTCTCACGTGATGATCGGACACGGCCTAGTTGACTCGGATCATGTGATCACTTAGATGACCAGAGGGATGTCTATCTAAGTGGGAGTTCATAAGATGAACTTAATTATCCTGAACATAGTCAAAAGACCCTTTGCAAATTATGTCGTAAGCTCGCGCTTTAGTTCCACTGTTTAGATATGTTCCTAGAGAAAATATAGTTGAAAGTTGAAAGTAGCGATTATGCGGACAGTAGAAAGCTTATGTCCTTAATGCGCCGCTCAGTGTGCTGAACCCCAAACGTCGTTTGTGGATGTTGCGAACATCAGACATATAGGTTTTGATAACTACGTGATACTTCAGTTAAACGGTTTAGAGTAGAGGCACCAAAGACGTTTTCGAAACGTCGCGGAACATATGAGATGTTTCGAGGGCTGAAATTAGGATTTCAGGCTCGTGCCCACGTCAAGAGGTATGAGACCTCCGGCGATTTTCTTAACCTGCAAACTAAGAGAAAAAAGCTCAATCGTTGAGCTTGTGCTCAGATTGTCTGAGTGCAACAATCACTTGAATTGAGTGGGAGTTGATCTTCCAAATCAGATGGTGATGTTTCTCCAAAGTCATTGCCACCAAGCTACTAGAGCTTTGTGATGAACTATAACATATCAAGGATAGAGATGATGATCCTTGAGGTATTCGCGTTGTTTGACATCGCGACAGTAGAAATCAAGAAGGAGCATCAATTGTTGATGGTTGGTGAAACCACTAGTTTCAAGAAGGGCAAGGGCAAGAAGGGACACTTCATGATACAGCAAATCAGCTACTGCACCAGTGAAGAAACCCGAGGTTGAACCCAAACCCGAGACTAAGTGCTTCTGTGATAAGGGGAATAGCCGCTGGAGCAGAATTACCCTAGATACTTGGTAGATAAGAAGGGTGGCAAGGTCGATAGAAGTATATTGGATATACATTATGTTAATGTGTACTTTACTAGTACTCCTAGTAGCACCAGTGTATTAAAATACCGGTTCAGTTGCTAAGTGTT
>NW_021170791.1:0-1191 GCF_002162155.2 Triticum dicoccoides
TCTGCTCGACAACAACAGGTGGTGGCGGTGGACGTGGACGGTACTGTCCCCCTCGCCCTCCCCGACCACCACGATGTCCACAGAAGCCACATTGCTGTCTAGGCTCCGGGCCAGAAGCACCCTCAACAAAGCCACCCTGGGGACCCAGGAACGGTCGCTCTGCCGAACCGTCGCTCTGCCAAGCATAACCTCGACCACCGCCTGTCGACGACGATCCACGGTGCACACCTGCCCCATAGGCGTCGAAACCATCGGCTCCCCATTGTCCCCGAGGCGCGGCATTAGCACCAGACGTAGGTTTGGTGACGAAGTGAGGTGGCGGTGCTGGCCTAGGCTGATGTCCCACTGACCCCAGCGCCCCCGTCGTTGGCGGCTTAGGCGCCGTGCCGCCCCGACCAGCAGCACCACCAGCCAGCCCACCACGACCAGGCGCCAAACCAGAAGCTGCAGGCACCGGCACGCGAGCGCCGGCAGGCGCCGTGGCGCCACGCCCCACGGCCGCACCCGCCAACGCGCCTCCTCGCCCGACCGTCGGCAGCGCCGGGGGCACCGCGCCACGGCCAGCACCGCGCCACGGCCAATACTAGCACTGGGCCACATACCCAGCCGAAGCAGGCCCAGTAGCCACCGGTGGCCCACACGCGCCAATCAAGGAATTCAAACGCACGGCCCTCGCCGCCGCGATCCTGATCGATGCCGCCGGCGCCGCCTGCTGCCTGCCGGCCGCAGCACGGCAACCCTTCTTCCTCCTTCTGACCACAACCGTCCACGCCTCCGGCGCAACCAAATCGAAAACAATAAGCTTGGGTAAACTTACCTTGGGAATAGGGCCCTTCCATGGCCGAGATGCGGTCGCCGCCGTCCTCCGATGGACGAAACGCCCGAGCAGCTCCAACTTCTCTCCGGGACGCAAGCCGTTCCTCGCCGGATCCTCGGGAGGGACGACCGTCTCCACGATCTCGGCCACCTCATCCTCATCGTAGCCCGTAGTAAAAGCTTCACAGATCGTATCTGAGGGAGTTGGCGAGTAGGCCGTCGAGCCGCCGGAGCGCCTGCCGTCGTCCTCGTCATCTCCGCTGTCAGCATCTGCAAGAGCCCAGAATCGCCCACCCACCCTCCGGTGATCACCGGAGGCGCGTGCGCTGGCCGGAGTCGAAGACCCCGGCGCCATTGTCGCCAGAGCCCCTAGTC
>NW_021170793.1:0-2214 GCF_002162155.2 Triticum dicoccoides
TGCAAGGTAGTGGTATCGGCTGCATCTTCTAATGGGGGCAGGGGGAACTTTGGTTGGTAGCGAGCGGCATCACCCAGATGTCCGGGAAGTATCGACGTCGGAAGTTATCCCTGTCGGGAGCCATGGATGCGCCTGATCTGGGGAGAGAGATACAACATGTTTTTCTGTTTCTTTGAGGGGTTAGGTATAGGGCAGTTGCGTGTAACAAAACAAGGCGTTGATCTGGTCAATTTATTGATTCAACAGTGACCGCATCCTCCATTGTCAGATACTAACATGAATTTCCCTATGCCCCAGCTTAGTTTGTGTAAATCAGAATGTTTCAAGGCTATATCAGATAGGTTGGCGAACCACAATTTTCCTGACCAGGTGTACTGGATCAAACTGAGCGGAAAACTATATCTAGTTTGGATCTTTTTCAAAATGTACATAATTAGCTGGTTCTGATCTTACTCATGCCTAATTAAGATGCATAGCCGCTTCCCAAAAAAGTACAATTAAGACAATACTGAGCATCTACCGAGCTAAAGTAAGCAAAAATCCATGAAAAAAATCTGCACTAACCATTAGTGGTGGACCAAAAAATATGCCTTGTCAGTCGCACGAAGTCATGTGAAGCCAGAACCAATAAAGTAAAAAACCACATCGATATGTCATTTTGCTTCGTAAGTACTAGGCCAAAGTGATGCTAGTATCTAGAAGCTAAAACTATACATCATCAAACAATGAACGTATGAATCATGCTGGAATTGCAAATTAAACTGGAACTCTTCCATAGAGAGTAAATGCAGTCTACTTAATGGCCAGTCATTCGATCCTACACCTGATTAATGTATTCGCTCCTCCCCCCCCTAAAAAAGGAACAAACGAAATTAGATCTGATGGAGTAAGTCGCAGAGTGAGATGCAAAATAGATATTTTTTCAAGCAGCAGGCCACACCACCAACAAGATTTACTTCATGAGATCTGATGCACCAGGATCGGGGATCAGTTATGTGATTGATACTGGTCGGTCCAAATTTTGAAATTCAGTTGAGAACCAACCAATCAAGAAAGAGGCATGGATGTGACAACTAAGAAGCTGCGTTGATTGATTTAATTCAAAAACTGTAGAGATGATGGGATTCGAGGGAGCACCTTCTTGACATGGCGGATCCCATCTTGCGCAACGGTGTAGCGATGAGAGTTTGGAGGGGCGCGGCGTGGCAACGGCGAGGACGCCGACGGCCGGCGAGGCTCCCACTGGCGAGGATGCTGACATAGGAGAACGGGAAGTCGCCGGCCGAGGGTGGACTTGGCGCCGGAGGGCAGAGCCAGGCCGAGAACTGCTGCGGGGGATAGGCTTTGGTGGCGGCGCAGATTGGGATTTTTGTGAGAGGTGGAAACTGGAAAGACGGGGCATGGGAGGATTATACGGAGTATGCTAGCAAAAAAAAACCGAAAATCCGCGGGAAGTATTTACGCGGTAAAATAATGAATTTTCGAGCACCAAATATTTCGCCGGCCTAACTAATCGTCTCACAAATCGTCTCTAAGTTAATTAAAAATATAAATGCATTATTCTAAAAAAATAAGATTGAGATGCTTATGTAAACGTCTCAGGAAACGTCTTTAGCCTGCTAATGTCCTGGGCATAGAGACGAATATAAATAGCGTCCCATAAAAACGACCTTACGCGGTTGTTTTGTTGTAGTGCGAATAACACGGAACCCGAGAAATTTCGAATAACACTAGGTTACCTCAACGGGGATATGAACATCCCCAACAATAAGAATATCATACCTTTTCTTGACAATAGGAAGAGGAAATTCCAAACCTCCAATAATGATAGTTGGAATTTTTCCAATAGAATTGATGCTATGAACTTTAGGTTGTTTCCTCGGAAAGTGTACCGTATGCTCATTACCATCAACATGAAAAGTGACATTGCCTTTGTTGCAATCAATAACAGCCCCTATAGTATTCAAAAAGGGTCTACCAAGGATAATCGACATACTATCGTCCTCGGGAATATCAAGAATAATAAAGTCCGTTAAGATAGTGACATTTGCAACCACAACAGGCACATCCTCACAAATACCGACAGGTATAGCAGTTGATTTATCAGCCATTTGCAAAGATATTTCAGTAGGTGTCAACTTATTCAATTCAAGTCTACGATATAAAGAGAGAGGCATAACACTAACACCGGCTCCAAGATCACATAAAGCAGTT
>NW_021170794.1:0-1116 GCF_002162155.2 Triticum dicoccoides
CGACATGTAAACGCATCCCAGGGTTTTATAATCGTGGTAATCACTCTGGGACCCCAAAACAGTGAGTAATACTCCATGAAACAGGCCAGAATCGGCCAAAACTGGCAGTGTTGATGACAGAAACGTAAACGCATCCCAAGATTTGTTAATCGTGGAAATCACTCTGGGACCCCAAAACAGTGAGTAATAGTCCATGAAACGGGCCAGAATCGGCCAAAACTGCCAGCGTTGATGACCGACACGTAGACGCATCCCAGGGTTTGTTAATGGTGGTAATCACTCCGGGACCCCAAAACAGTGAGTAATAGTCCATGAAACCGGCCAGAATCGGCCAAAACTGCCAGTATTGATGACTGACATGTAAGCGCACCCTTGGGTTGACTAACTATGGAAATCGCTTCGGGACCCCAAATCGGTGAGTAATAATCCAAGAGATGGGCCAGAATCGGCCAAAACTGCGAGTGTTGATGACCAACACGTAAACGCATCACAGGGTTTGTTAATCGTGGAAATCACTCTGGGACCCCAAAATAGTGAGTAATATCGATGAAACAGGCCAGAATCGGCCAAAACTAGCAGTATTGATGACCGACACGTAAACACATCCCAAGGTTTGTTAATCGTGGAAATTACTTCGGGACCCAAAAACAATGAGTAATAGTCCATGAAACGGGCCAGAATAGGCCAAAACTGCCACTTTTGATGACCGAGACGTAAACGCATCCCAGGGTTTGTTGATAGTGGAAATCACTCTCCAACCCCAAAACAGTGCGTAATAGTCCATGAAACGGGCCAGAATCGGCCAAAACTGCCAGTGTTGGTGACCGACACGTAGACGCATCCCAGGGTTTGTTAATCGTGGTAATCACTCCTGGACCCCAAAACAGTGAGTAATAGTCCATGAAACGGGCCAGAATCGGCCAAAACTACCAGTGTTGATGATCGACAAGTAAACGCATCCCAAGATTTGTTAATCGTGGAAATCACTCTGGGACCCCAAAACAGTGAGTAATAGTCCGTGAAACGGGCCAGGATCGGCCAAAGCTGCCAGTGTTGATGACCGACACATAGACGCATCCCAGGGTTTGTTAATCGTGGTAATCACTCCATGACCCC
>NW_021170795.1:0-993 GCF_002162155.2 Triticum dicoccoides
CTGTCAGGACCCCGACTCGATGTCACATCGATCTAGCTGGTAACACCTCATATCACTTTGCGGCCTCACGCACGGTATCCCCACGGGTGTCGTCTTACCTTTTCCCGGGACCGTTTGCGCCTTTTGGCTCACGTATATGATAGTGTCGCTAGCATCCATGTGATAAAGAGCCCGGGCTGACATGACTAGTCGTAAACCCAAAGTGGCACAGACTTACAGGGACAGGCATCCATGACCCAGCTTCGAACGTGTCGGTCATCAGCAAGTGGGTTCGGGCTGTAGCACTGGGCTAGCAGGACTCCGGTAAACCGGGCTGTAGCGGGCTAACAGGACTCCGGTACTCAAAGCGTGACATTTCCCCGAAGGGACAGACACAGGAACGAAGAAGGACACATGCCGGCCAGCCTAAGTGTTCCAGAGCAGTAGCAAGCTACCATGGCTCAGCGGTAACACCAGGAGACATTTCCCGGTAAGAGAGGCTACCAAAGATAAACAACTAGATAGTCAGATCCCACACATACCAAGCATTTCAATCATACACACAATATGCATCACAACATGACTCTATGACACAAGTACTTTATTTAAGGCTCGGTGAGCCATACATAACATACACAAAGGTACGGGTCTCACGACCCCACATACAAGTCATACAGTCATACAAACCAGCAGCGGAAGTAACTTGTCTGAGTACAGACAACTAGTAAAATAAAAGAGGCTTGGAAAGCCTAGCTATACTACGTGGTCCTTCACAAGCTCAGGGTCACCACCTGGGTCTTTAGCCTACTCGTTGATGTCAACGTCTACATAGAACCCATCAGAAGGGGTTGCAGCGTCTTCTGTAAAAATGTAGATTATAGCAACATGAGTACAAAGGTACTCAGCAAGACTTACATCAGATCCTACATACATGCATAGTATCAAGAAGGGTTGGTGGAGTTATTGCAGCAAGCCAGCTTTGACTCTTGGCTAGGCTAACCTACGATACTCCAA
>NW_021170796.1:0-1488 GCF_002162155.2 Triticum dicoccoides
TTTTATTTTTTTTATTTCTACTTAAAACTAAATACTTACAGTTTTTTAGTGATTTCTTTTTGCTTTTAGGTCACAAAAATTATAAACTTTCTGTTAGTGCCATTAGTTTTAAATTTTAAATAGTTTAAATTTGAATTTTTAAAAATTTGTGTGAATCACTAGTTTATGAATAACTTTACTATAAAAATAGATTTTTTTCTATTTATTTTTTATTTCTACTTACAACTAAATACTTACAGTTTTTTAGTGATTTCTTTTTGCTTTTAGGTCACAAAAATTATAAACTTTCTGTTAGTGCCATTAGTTTTAAATTTTAAATAGTTTAAATTTGAATTTTTAAAAATTTGTGTGAATCACTAGTTTATGAATAACTTTACTATAAAATTAGAAATTTTTTCTTCTTTGCTATTTATTTTTTATTTATACTTACAATTAAATACTTATAGTTTGATTTTAGGTCACAAAAATTATATTCTTTTTGCTATTGAAGGATATTATAGTTTGCTTTTAGTTGATCATAACATAATATTTTAATTGATTGTTTTTATTTTCATAAAAGTTTTGTAGTTTATTCTGTTTGCTATTAATTCATTCTTTGAGCTAAATGACTCTGAAATTGGAAAGCATTTCAAAATGAACTCTGAAAAGGTTGAAAGTTGGCATGGTATCATCATTTCACCCACATAGCATGTTCCAAAAAGTAGAGAGGGTTACGACAAAAACTTGATGCACTTCGTGTACAAAATGGACAATCACTTTCGAAGTATCAAAGTTTCAAACCATAAGACATGAAAGCATTTCAAATGAACTCTGAAAAAGTTGAAAGTTGGGATGGTATCATAATTTTACCCACATAGCATGTGCATGTACAAAACGGACAATGGTAGCATGTTCATCTGTTACAAATTTGGCATGGTATCATCATAATAGTTGCGGGAGAAAGTCTTCACTTTTTCTTCGCTTGTGTCATTTGCTTATTGCACCGTAACCATGGATAATCTTCATTGTTTATCAGGATGCTTGGGTCAGCCTTGACATTGAAGGGAGGAATTTCATGAAACTTTTCATAATTTTCAGACATGTCTGTCTTGCCGTCCACTCCCAGGATGTCCCTTTTTCCTGAAAGAACTATGTGGCGCTTTGGCTCATCGTATGATGTATTCGCTTCCTTATCTTTTCTTTTTCTCGGTTTGGTAGACATGTCCTTCACATAGATAACCTGTGCCACATCATTGGCTAGGACGAACGGTTCGTCAGTGTACCCAAGATTTTTCAGATCCACTGTTGTCATTCCGTACTGTGGGTCTACCTGTACCCCGCCGCCTAACAGATTGACCCATTTGCACTTAAACAAAGGGACCTTAAAATCAGGTCCGTAGTCAAGTTCCCATATGTCCACTATGTAACCATAATATGTGTCCTTTCCGCTCTCGGTTGCTGCATCAAAGCGGACACCGCTGTTTTGGTTGGTGCTCTTTTGATCTTGGG
>NW_021170797.1:0-558 GCF_002162155.2 Triticum dicoccoides
GAGAGAAGGCGAGGAGAGGGCGAGGGAGGGAGAGGGCAAGGGCGAGGGTGAGCAGTGGGTCAGGGCAGCGGCGGCGGCGGCGGTGGATCGAGAGGGAGAGGGAACTGGCGAGGGGGAGAGGGAAGGGGGGATCGGGCGAAGGGGGAGAGGGAAGGGGGGATCGGGCACAATACTAATGGCGCACCTCACCGTGGTGCGCCATTAGTATTTTTTTTTATTTCAACTCGAGCCAACAGGTTATGTACCACCAGAACTGATCCACATCAAGTCCCCTCTACTAGCTCGACTGGTCAGCAGCCAGTTCTCACACTAGGAGGTCCTGGGTTCGACTCCCAGGCTCCACAATTTTTTTAGCATTTAAAAAGCTGTTTGATACTTATTTGTGTTTAAATATGTTCAAACTTGTTTAAATAATAACAGTAATATTTTTTTATAAGACAGTAGCATTTAAAAAGCTGTTTGATACTTATTTTTTTTATAAGACGGTGCGCGGGGTGCGGGGGGTCGGCGGCGGCGGTTGAGTAGGGGAATCGAGGGTGCGGGGGGTCGGCGGCGGCG
>NW_021170798.1:0-1195 GCF_002162155.2 Triticum dicoccoides
CTGGGATGACTCGGACAGCATAACGGCTGTAAATGCTCAGAAAAGATTTGAGACATTCACAAAAATGGTGGCATAACCACTCAGAAGCACAATATCAAGGTTCCGAGATCAATAATTAACATACAGAAGTACTAGGAACTGAAACGAGGCTTAAGTCCAACAATCTATAAGTCTACGGATTAGTAACACGTGATCCTGATAGAAAGAAAAGATAGCCTAGTTCTTAATCCCCGCAGGAAAGATAAGATGACTCAGATCAGAAGGCATAAGGTATAAGGAGTAAAAAGAGCCTTACGTTCCATCCCACAATCAATTCCCTTATATAACTAAAGAATTTCTAGACTCAACTTCGACCAGTTTGGCTTGGTAATCCTACAGGCAGTCAAGCTCTGATACCAACGCTGTCAGGACCCCGACTCAATGCCACATCGATCTAGCATGTAACACCTCATATCACTTTGTGGCCTCACGCACGGTAGTCCCACGGGTGTTGCCTTACCTTTGCCCGGGACCGTTTGCGCCTTTTGGCTCACGTATATGATGATGTCGCTAGCATCCATATGATAAAGAGTCCGAGCTGACATGACTAGTCGTAAACCCAAAGTGGCACAGACTTACAGGGACAGGCATCCATGACCCAGCATCGAACGTGTCGGTCATCAGCGAGTGAATCCAGGCTGTAGCACTGGGCTAGCAGGACTCCGGTGAACCGGGCTGTAGCGGGCTAGTAGGACTCCGGTATTCATCGCGTGACATTTCCCCGAAGGGACAGACACAGGAACGAAGAAGGACACATGCCGGCCAGCCTAAGTGTTCTGGAGCAGTAGCAAGCTACCAAGGCTCAATGGAAACACTAGGAGACATTTCCCGGTAAGAGAGGCTACTAAAGATAAACAACTAGATGGTCAGATCCCACACATACCAAGCATTTCAATAACATACACACAATATGCTCGATATGTGCAAATACAACATGGCATCACAACATGACTCTACGACTCAAGTATTTAATCAATAGGCTCCGAGGAGCGAGATATTACAAACATGGGTCTCATGACCCAACACTCAGAGCATACAAATCAAAGCACAAGCGGAAGCTATCATGTCTGGGTACAGACATCTATAAATGAAAAAGGCTGAGAAGCCTGACTATCTACCAGATCCTGCCGAGGGCACAAGATCGTAGCTGAGGTAA
>NW_021170799.1:0-1358 GCF_002162155.2 Triticum dicoccoides
AGGCATGGTTCGCACGTGTCAAACGATTCATAATCAAGAGACTCTAAAAGTCCATCGGCATGGAGCTTCTTCATGCGCTTGACACCAATGTGACCAAGGCGGCAGTGCCACAAGTATGTGGGACTATCGTTATCAACTTTAAATCTTTTGGCATCTACACTATGAACATGTGTAATATTACGCTTGAGATTCATTAAGAATAAACCATTGACCATCGGAGCATGACCATAAAACATATCTCTCATATAAATCGAACAACCATTATTCTCAGACTTAAATGAGTAGCCATCTCGTATTAAACGAGATCCAGATACAATGTTCATGCTCAAACTTGGCACTAAATAACAATTATTAAGGTTCAAAACTAATCCCGTAGGTAAATGTAGAGGCAGCGTGCCGACGGCGATCACATCGACTCTGGAACCATTCCCGACGCGCATCGTCACCTTGTCCTTCGCCAGTCTCCGTTTATTCCGCAGCTCCTGCTGTGAGTTACAAATATGAGCAACGGCATCGGTATCAAATACCCAGGAGTTACTACGAGTACTGGTAAGGTACACATCAATCACATGTATATCAAATATACCTTTGGTGTTGCCGGCCTTCTTATCCGCTAAGTATTTGGGGCAGTTCCGCTTCCAGTGACCCTTCCCCTTGCAATAAAAGCACTCAGTCTCAGGCTTGGATCCATTCTTTGACTTCTTCCCGGTAACTGGCTTACCAGGCGCGGCAACATCTTTGCCGTCCTTCTTGAAGTTCTTCTTAACCTTGCCCTTCTTGAACTTAGTGGTCTTATTGACCATCAACACTTGATGTTCTTTCTTGATTTCAGCCTCTGCTGACTTCAGCATCGAGAACACTTCAGGAATGGTCTTTTCCATCCCCTGCATGTTGTAGTTCATCACAAAGCTCTTGTAGCTTGGTGGGAGCGACTGGAGGATTCTGTCAATGACCGCCTCATCTGGGAGGTTAATGTTCAGCTGGGTCATACGGTTGTGCAACCCAGACATCTTCAGGATGTGCTCATTGACAGAACTGTTTTCCTCCATCTTACAACTGTAGAACTTGTCGGAGACATCATATCTCTCGACCCGGGCATGAGCTTGAAAAACTAGTTTCAGCTCTTCGAACATCTCATATGCTCCGTGGTGCTCAAAACGCTTTTGGAGCCCCGGTTCTAAGCTGTAAAGCATGCCGCACTGAACGAGGGAGTAATCATCAGCACGAGACTGCCAAGCATTCATAATGTCTTGGTTCTCTGGGACGGGAGCGTCACCTAGCGGTCCTTCTAGGACATATTGTTTCCTGGCAGCTATGAGGATGATCCTCAGGTTCCGGACCCAGTCCGTATAGTTGCT
>NW_021170800.1:0-1031 GCF_002162155.2 Triticum dicoccoides
GGTCTTAGAGTCTAGTCTTTTAGAGTTTCGAGTTCTGGTCATATGTTGTCACGCCGCCGCCGCACCATCATCATCGCCCCTGCCATCTACCACCACCGCACCGAATCCGTATCCATATACCACCACCAATCCGTGTCCATATACCACCACCGATCCATATCCATATACTACCACCGCTACCACCACCGCTGCCATATACCACCACCATATATCCACCACCAATCCGAGTTCTTTGCTTATTAGGTTTGTTTTCGGGATCCATCTAGATTCCGATTCGTGTTTCCTTGCCGGAGTAGGTTTCGGAAAAAAAAAAGAGTCGGGTAGCCACGCTCCGTTTAGGCCCAAAATTTTTCGAAAACGCATTTTTCGAAAAAAATTCTGGCTATCCTATTTTTAGGTGTTTCTGAGTGTTTTGAGACAGGTGCCATTATAGGAAGGTTTTTTTGACCCGTTTCCAGTTTTTGGGTCCGGGCAGTCAAAAAAAAAAATGGTCGAAAAAATTTCGTGCCCATCCTGTCAGTTTGAGCTAGGAAGAGTTTTGAGACACTCGCCATTATAGTGATTTTTCGCAAAAAAAAACAGCACAAAAAAAAGAGCGCAAAAAAAAAAGAAAAAAGAGCGAAAAAAAAATTCAGAGTGTGCTTTTCCCTTGTTTACGTGCCGCGCCGTGATTTTGTTAGTGTTCTAGGCTCGCGTCTCTAGCACAGTCTAGCCTAGGACCAGCACAGTACCGTCGTTGAGCGTTTATTCAACTTTGCATCTCTGAATTGATTATTGCTGACCCTTTTTGCTACCATATTATAAGCCTTCCCAGCTCCACATACATCTACGTCGTGCGTTTGACTCTCCCTGGTAATCGCTCTATCCAAGCTTTGAGAGTTTTTGACTACAACGGTTGCCGATCACCGCCTGCTGCTGGGTAAGAACTGGTAAGAATTTGAGATTTGCTTGACGGATTTGTGACACCCACCACCACCACTTGTTCGTAGTCTGTAGGATCATATTCTTGTGTGTTTCTATTGCTGCTAACC
>NW_021170801.1:0-1242 GCF_002162155.2 Triticum dicoccoides
GCGAGCCTAGAACACTAATGAGGTCACGGCGTAGCACAACTAGTATCAATGAAGGATACTAAGTAGCTCTTGACAGCAAGATATAAGTGAAGATAATGATGAAAAACAACTGCCAAGCAGGATATACAACAACTCTCTCTCCAACTTTCCTCTTAAAAAGTTTGAGCCAATTTTCTGGTAAATTCTTGCAAAGAATGCTACTAACTCAAGCTTTCCAATGCAAAAAGAATCACTCAATTCCGAGTTGATATGAGGAGTCAAAGAATTCTAAAACTGGCCTGAAAAATTGGAACAAGCTGTGTTCACGAACTTCAGAGGGCAAAAAGACCTATTTAGAAGCCGATTTTGAGGTGTCAAATATTGAACAAGCTTCTGCAACTATTTAGATGCGGCTCGTCTCTAGCTTCAATTTGAGTACTCACGGAGTCAAAACGGACTTCGTATGAGGAAGATACACCTGTTTTACTGAACAGTGCGCAAAACAGATTCCAATCCGAATTCAGGTACGAGATTGATTCTAGATAGATTCGATTTTTTTTCTCTCCTTTTTTTTCTCACGCTTTTTTTTCTTTTTCTTCTCTCTCTTTTTCTTTTTTTTCTTTCCTTTTTTCTATTTTTTTCTCTCTCTTTTTTTTTCTCCCTCTTTCCAAGACAAACTAGATAAGATGCAGATTGGATTAGGCGAAGATGTGAATGACCTCAACTATGATTATGACAATGAACAGTGCGTAGCACGTGGTGGAAATTAATAGATGGGATGATGGACGGCGGAAGGGATAATGATGCAGCGGCGGCGTGACTAATGTGAACAGAACTCGAAACTCTAAACGAACTAGACACTAAGACCAGCAACTCGACACGACGATGCAACCGATAATTCAACTATGCAAGCAATGAAAAGAAAATTGCAAAGGCTCAGACTGGCTTGGACCAAGGATGAATAGATCTAACTCTTTTTTGTGGCTTTTTCTTGGATAATAGGTAAGAAAATAAATCTAATCTAGGAAAACTGGAAATTCTCACCGAGCAACCTGAAAACTGATACCACTTGATAGGGGCGGGGTGTCCCGATCTTTCGATGAGATGATAACTATCGATTTGGTGGAGACGACTTTGACGATCCGACTACAAACGTGCACGACGTTGCGCCTTAGCAATCGCTAAACCAACTCCGAGAGGTTATTGACCATGCTGGAGCACAATCAACCTGACCACGAAGGTCTATTCCTGCAAGCAATCGAA
>NW_021170802.1:0-1179 GCF_002162155.2 Triticum dicoccoides
AGGGCTCAAACAACTCCTACTCATGCTAGTGGGTTTCATCTAATTACTGTGGAATGACAGGTCATGCAGAGGATAAAGGGGTTCAGCTACCGCAGCAAGTAACAGATGAATCGGTGTTGTCCTAATGCAGTAAAAGAGAGCAGGAGCGAGAGGGTAGGATTGTATCGGAATGAACAAGGGGGTTTTGCTTGCCTGGCACTTCTGAAGATAACATTGAGTCTTCATCAGTGTCAACGATCACATCATCGGTATCACGTCTATCGAGAGGGGACAAATACCGGCAACACAGAAAGGAACACAATCAATGCAATGCACAATATGATGCATGCTATGACATGGCAATATGAATGTGTTTTGGGCTAATGCAACTAGCAACAGATTAAATGAAGTTGGTTTGAATATAAAATTCAAATTCAAACTCCATATGTGATTATTCAAATGCCATTCACTTCATTTGCCCTAAACAGTAGTGATAAGTTGTTCTAACATGCATGAAAATGGTACAGATGGATTCCTTGAATTTTTCTGATAATTTTTTATATATAATTTATTTAATTTGGAGTTACGGTTAATTTTCTATGATTTATTGAAGTTTTAGGCATTTTCTAGAATTTCCTGAATATAATTAAATCCAGAAAATACTTTATGACATCAGCAGTGCGTCATGCTTGCATCAGCAAGTCAACAGGGCTGCCCCGGGTCAAACCTGACCAGGGGGTCCCATTAGTCAGCGTCACAGGTTAACAGGGGGGTTTATTTTAGTTTAATTAAGGATTAGGGCACTAGGGCCCACATGTCAGTGGCTCTGGGGTTAGATTAGGTGGTGATTAGCTTAAGCTAATCACCTGATGGCGGGGGCCCACCTATCAGTGTCAGCAGAGGGGGGTAGTTAAAATAAAATAACTAAACTAATTAACAGGGGGGGCTGGCCCCACCTGTCATCGACCCAGAGGGGGGGGTGTGTGTCCCGCCGTGGTCAACGTGGTCAGACCCACCGGCGGCTTGACGCCGGCGAGGCCAGACGCGGTGGTGCGCGTCGGAAACCAACTACAGGGGCTCTTTTGGCGCGCAGGAAGCAGCTACGGGGAGAGGGTGGAGTGGCGCATCCAACGGTGGCGGTGGCGGAGGCTGGGGTGGCCGGAGCTGCCGGCGGCGAGCTCTTTTGCGGCGGCCGGAGCT
>NW_021170803.1:0-1170 GCF_002162155.2 Triticum dicoccoides
GCTCGCGCGTCTTCCACCACCACCACCCGCTGCACCTAACGCACCTCTCCAACAACAACAACAACGACTACCTCCACATCGCGAAACAGACCTCCGCCGAGCAAGCCGTGTTCCTCTTGCGTTTGGCCAAACTGTTGGTGCTGCTGTTGATACTTCTGTGGCTCCTGCTGCTGATGCGGAGGAGGATGATTATGTGGGAGATTATGAGGATGAGGTTGATCAAAATCAGCACTACGTGCAGCCACCTGTACCACCACCAGCAGGTCGACCTCAGGTATATATTCGTAATGGTAGGCCTGCACCACCACCTCAGGTACGAGATGATGTCCATATTCCTAAACTGAAATTGAATATTCCACCATTTGAGGGTAGATATGTTCCTGATATATATCTTACTTGGGAGTTAGAAACTGAACAACGATTTACATGTTTACAATATACTGAGGAGAGACGAGTTGCTGCTGCTGTTTGTGCTTTCACTAGTTTTGCATGTGTATGGTGGTCTGAACATTGTAGATTATATCCTATTCCAACTACTTGGGCTGCTTTGAAAACTGCTATGCGTATGCGTTGGGTTCCACCATATTATCAACGTGAATTGCTTCAAAAATTGCAGCGTTTAAGACAAGGGAAAAATTCTGTAGAAGAATATTATCAGGAATTACAAACTGGCATGATTAGATGTGGTATTGTTGAGGAGAATGAAGCTATGCTTGCATGTTTTCTGGGTGGATTAAATAGAGAGATTCAGACCATTCTAGACTATAAGGAGTATACTAACATCACTCGTTTATTCCATCTTGCTTGTAAAGCTGAACGTGAAGTGCAGGATCGACAAGCATTGGGGCGAACTAACTTTTCTGCAGGACGACCTTCATCATGGACACCACGTGCATCTTCTACTTCAACTGCACCAGCACCTCCATCCGGTGCCACCTCCAGCCGTGATACAAGAAAACAGGCACAACCACCATTATCTGCCAAGAGCGCACCTGCGGGGCCTGCACAGCGTTCTTCTTCTTCCATGGCATCAACAGGGCACACAAGTGATATTATTTGTCGTCGTTGTAAGGGAGGAGGTCATTATGCGAGAGAATGCAAATCTCCGCGTGTGATGATTGCTACCGCGGATGGTGGGTATGAGTCCGCTAGTGACTATGATGAGGAGAC
>NW_021170804.1:0-1156 GCF_002162155.2 Triticum dicoccoides
CAAGTTACAACAAGATCAGATGCTGAAACAAGCAAGGGGAAAAGCAGTCGTCAAGGTCTCACCAAACATACCTTCGGTCTCCTCCTTTGCCTTTGTCAGCTTCTCCTGAACCAGCTTCAAGCTCAGCTCGACTTGAGTATGTTTTTGTTCCAGCTCTGAGTAGCGAGCCACAAGATCGCAGGAGTTCTGTGAAGAACCAATCGACTAAATGTCAAATATAATTCACTTCCGAGTGAAAAAGGGATAAACACACGTTTCTAAGACTACAGCCAAATACAAGCATTCGACCGTAGTCTCGGGGACTACACCCAGTGGGTGCACTCAGCGTGCCCCCACTAATCCTGTTGAAGACAAAGTCGACCAGTCGACCTCAAAAAAAAATGTGCGAGATGCATTCTCTAAGACTGTGATCAACTGCAAGCAGTCGACCACAGTCCCGGGGACTACACCCAGTGGGTGCACTCAGCGTGCCCCCACCGGTTTGTGAAATCCAGTCGACCAGTCGACTGACAGAAAGATTGACATTATAAAGCCTAAGGCCGACTGCCAGCAGTCGACCTTAGCCTTGGGGACTACACCCAGTGGGTGCACTCAGCGTGCCCCCACCGGTTTGTGAAATCCAGTCGACCAGTCGACTGACAGAAAGATTGACATTATAAAGCCTAAGGCCGACTGCCAGCAGTCGACCTTAGCCTTGGGGACTACACCCAGCGGGTGCACTCAGCGTGCCCCCGCTAACACGGAGTTATTCGACACACCCAGTGGGTGATTACTATAAATTCCGGAAAAGAAAAGTTTTTGGTAGCATATCCAACAGAACAAACAGCGGTCGACTGACCTGGACATTGATTTGGAGGGCAGAGCTGGCGTCATAAGCTGCCTGGCTCGCGTCCCGGATAGTCTTCAGCTGCTCCATCATGAGTCCCGCCTGGCGTATTGCCTCCTTCGCTGCGCCAGCTTGGTCCTCTGGGACGTGGTGTGTCGTGAAGAGGGAGGGCCGCTGAGCACTCGTCAGTGGATTTGCGAAGGACACCGTGTGTCGAGTGATGTTCTCTTCTTCCACAGTCAGAATCTCAGGCGCCGTCACATCCTGAGGCACCTTACTGGCGGACGCTCTCCGACTCCTCCTGCGTGCCAGTGTTTCTTCATCCTCGTC
>NW_021170805.1:0-1148 GCF_002162155.2 Triticum dicoccoides
TGGTTTGGGAAGAAACCTAAGCTGTCGTTTCTAAAAGTTTGGGGATGCGATGCTTATGTCAAGAAACTTCAACCTGAAAAGCTCGAACCCAAGTCGGAAAAATGTGTCTTCATAGGATACCCAAAAGAAACTATTGGGTACACCTTCTACCTTAGATCCGAAGGCAAGATCTTTGTTGCCAAGAATGGGTCCTTTCTGGAGAAAGAGTTTCTCTCGAAAGAAGTAAGTGGGAGGAAAGTAGAGCTTGATGAAGTATTACCTCTTGAACCGGAAAATGGCGCAACTCAAGAAAATGTTCCTGAGGTGCCTGCACCGACTAGAGAGGAAGTTAATGACAATGATCAAGATACTTCTGATCAAGCCCCTACTGAAATTCGAAGGTCCACAAGGACACGTTCCGCACCAGAGTGGTACGGCAACCCTGTCTTGGAAATCATGTTGTTAGACAACGGTGAACCTTCGAACTATGAAGAAGCGATAGCGGGCCCGGATTCCGACAAATGGCTGAAAGCCATGAAATCCGAGATAGGATCCATGTATGAAAACAAAGTATGGACTTTGACTGACTTGCCCGTTGAGCGGCGAGCCATAGAAAATAAATGGATCTTTAAGAAAAAGACAGACGCGGATGGTAATGTGACCATCTATAAATCTCGGCTTGTCGCTAAGGGTTATCGACAATATCAAGGGGTTGACTACGATGAGACTTTCTCGCCGGTAGCGAAGCTGAAGTCCGTCCGGATCATGTTAGCAATTGCCGCATTCTATGATTACGAAATATGGCAAATGGACGTCAAAACGGCATTCCTTAATGGTTTCCTTAAGGAAGAATTGTATATGATACAGCCGGAAGGTTTTGTCGATCCTAAGAATGCTGACAAAGTGTGCAAGCTCCAACGCTCGATTTATGGGCTGGTGCAAGCATCTCGGAGTTGGAACATTCGCTTTGATGAGATGATCAAAGCGTTTGGGTTTACACAGACTTATGGAGAAGCCTGCGTTTACAAGAAAGTGAGTGGGAGCTCTGTAGCATTTCTCATATTATATGTAGATGACATACTTTTGATGGGAAATGATATAGAACTCTTGGACAGCATCAAGGCCTACTTGAATAAAAGTTTTTCAATGAAGGACCTTGGAGAAGCTGC
>NW_021170806.1:0-1169 GCF_002162155.2 Triticum dicoccoides
GTGGCGTCGCGGAGGAAGTCCAGGGCGATGGGGGGGGGGCAGCAGGAGGTGGAAGCAGGAGGTGGCGCTCGGGCGCGAGCGCGTCGACACGCCTCTGCCTACTGGCAGAGGTTGAAGACGGCGGGGAGTTGGGCTGGGCTGGCCGGGGGAGATGGGCCAGGTAAGTGGCCCAGGTGGCTGCAGGTAATGTTTCTCTTTCTCTTTTATTTCTATTTTCAGTTCTGTTTTCTATTTTCTGTAATTGTGTTTGGATTTATTTTAAAATATCAAATCATTTTATAAAATCCTGGAAACAATTATGGGTACTTTCTGAATTATTTCAGTGACCCTTATCAATTTCCAACATTTATTTGAGCATTTAAATTGTTTATAGTATTTAAATGCCCAAAGTCAAATACAATATGATTTAATTCAAAAATCCAAAAATGACCTAAGAATATAATCATCATTTTTGGCAGAGGTTTCCACCTTAACCAGAAATCATGAACTTTTCTTAGGAACCTTTTGGGTTTATTGAAAAGATTTTAATTCACCCTAGTTGAGTTGATTTAATGCTAGGGTTTTGAACATCCCCATTTCAAATTTAGGCAAAATTTAAACATGATGCAAACATGAAGATAGCCTAGAGCACTACCAGCAGCTAGGGATGTGATAACTCACCCCCACTAAACAAGAATCTCGACCCGAGATTCCAGGGTAGGGTAAGACGAAGGGAAAACGCAAACTAGTATAATCTTCATGATCCAGGGTGCACTTCAAATGAACGTTGATTTGAACACCATTATTGTCTTGAAGTCCTGCTCTGAGAAATCCTGTCAACATGACATGGAGGGAAGAAGGAGACTTTAGAAGGGTCGATCTTCTCGAAGATCGAACAACTCACGGAATGAGACATAGGACCATCTCTCGGGTTGAGACACGAGATACACATCAAGAGGGGTGGAAAGAAACGGATGACGAAGGTTCACTAGGTAGACAACAATTTCACGCTTAAGAAGGTGGTAAACGATTGCCAACGTAGCGAGGAGTTGAGTTGCCATGATACCACAACGAGGCATCTTAAGGAAGGTGACTCGTAGAAATATTCCCTTAAGTGGCAAAAAGAATTACCTTTGATATAGAGATCATTGAGACTCTCTATATCAGCCTAAGGCAATTCCCAAGCGATC
>NW_021170807.1:0-1419 GCF_002162155.2 Triticum dicoccoides
ATATATGAAAAATCATCTACTCGAAAAGTTACATCCGAATTTAACTAGGGGAACCCCGTTAAACATTTTCAAAATCCCCAAAAACCTAACACAAAAAAAGTTACGGGGCTTTCAAGATCTAGAGGCAAAAAAATTCAAAAAAAAGGTTTGGGATACTTCGTACGTATGCATGACCGATTTGGGATGATTCCAAGGGAAACAAAACAAACCTTTCTCAAATTCATGGCGGCAACTTACACCTAATGCACGTGAACTTGGAGAAAGTCACTTCTTTCATCCAAGCATAAGCTTCATGAACGGAACACGAAGGCATTGCTTACAAGGTTTTCAACACTAGGTTGATGTTCAACATGAATCATGGGGGAGACAAAAATGCTGCTGATGGGCTCAACAACAACTCATCAGAATTTTCCATATTACTGGATTTCCACCATCATGTGAACACGGTGATAGCAGTGGTCAGACCAAAAGATGTAATGGTGTATGCTCGAGGGATCAACCACGAGTAAGACAACATTACGAAAATCGTTGGTTCTGATTTGACTTGATGATAGCCCATACTCAAGTCAAAGTCTTGACAAGGCAATAGATCCAACAACTGATCACGAAGACCAATCAATGGAGATATCATCTTTCTTCAACACACACACACGCACAAAAGATATCACTTAATATGAACTAAGTCAGACAAGCTTTTATCTTCCAACTCTCCAAGTTGTTGTTTAGCTTAACCAACTAGCTCAGGGAATCCGACACAGATTCATGGAGAAAGGGTGGCTTACAAGAAACCCCCCCCCCTCTGGACCGCCTTTTCAGTTAAAAAAATAAAAAAAATGATAAAAATGTCAAAAAAATAAAAGAAAATAAGTTTGCCATGTCATATGTGGTCTAGTTGTTGGGAAAATTTACAAATATAAATTTCGACTTTATTTGCAAAATATCACTGGAAATTTGTAAAATGGGCATAACTTTTGCATACGAACTCGGATTAAAAAGTTTTATATATGAAAAATCATCTACTCGAAAAGTTACATCCGAATTTAACTAGGGGAACCCCGTTAAACATTTTCAAAATCCCCAAAAACCTAACACAAAAAAAGTTACGGGGCTTTCAAGATCTAGAGGCAAAAAAATTCAAAAAAAAGGTTTGGGATACTTCGTACGTATGCATGACCGATTTGGGATGATTCCAAGGGAAACAAAACAAACCTTTCTCAAATTCATGGCGGCAACTTACACCTAATGCACGTGAACTTGGAGAAAGTCACTTCTTTCATCCAAGCATAAGCTTCATGAACGGAACACGAAGGCATTGCTTACAAGGTTTTCAACACTAGGTTGATGTTCAACATGAATCATGGGGGAGACAAAAATGCTGCTGATGGGCTCAACAACAACTCATCAGAATTTTCCATATTA
>NW_021170808.1:0-1263 GCF_002162155.2 Triticum dicoccoides
GAGCCATCCTCGGCACTCACACTTATCTTGAGGCTTTTAGTAGTTTCCATTTACTTGTCTATGAACTGTATAGGCAACCAAGTAGTCCTTTACCGCGGACGCGGCTATTCGAATAGATCATGATAACCCTGCAGGGGTGTACTTCTTCATACACGCTCTCACCACTTACCGTCGTTTACACGACATGTACTCGGCAACCTTCAAGCGGAAGCCCAACGTGGGTGTCGGCCACGACCTACCTAGTCACCTAAGTCTCCAGTCCAGGTTTATCGCCTATCCAGGTTCCATCCGCAGGGAGTCCGGCCGAGGTTTCCCATACGGCCCCGAACGATGTGAACAGGGTTCCCGAGATACCTAACGGGTATTCGGTACACCGTGCCACGTACCTACCGCATCACAGCCCACCCCTACGGTCAGCGCTGTCCACGGCCTCCAGTAGGCTACAAACACCAGAAACTATTTGCAACTCCTGGACGGAGGACTAGGGTGAATAAGAAGCCAAGAGGGTCCATTGGTTTCGGGCCCAATGCATGGTAGTAGCTGATTCTTAAATCACACATACAGATCTCAGTGCTTAAGGTCGGCTTCAATGAAACAACCCACCATGTACTCCTACATGGCCTCTCATCGATACCTTTACCAAATCGTGTTCACCACACCACTCTCATTATCGACATAATCATTTCACTCTAGCCCATCACCCAGATGAACCAGACCTGACACGACTCTAAGCATAGCAAGCATAGCAAGGTAGGAACAACACATACATATGGCTCAATCAACTCCTACACATGCTAGTGGGTTTCATCTAGTTACTGTGGCAATGACAGGTCATGCAGAGGAAATGGGTTCAACTACCGTAGCACACAGCAGTTTGAAACGCGTTGTCTTAATGCAGTAAAAGAGAGCAGGAGCGAGAACATGGGGTTGTATCGATATGATCAAATGGTTGGTTGCTTGCCTGATGGTTCGATGCACTGATACGGTTCTTCGTTAGGGTAATCACGGTACTCCTCGGAGGCAGAACCTGTCGCAAAGGACACCGACACACAACCATCACCAAACAATGTGCAACAATATGATGCATGCATGAAACATGGCAATATGAGTGTGTTGGGCTAATGCAACTAAGACCAGAAGGGTTTGAACAAATTTGAATCAAAGATTCAAATTTCAAACTCAAACATGGCCTTTTAAAGTGCTTTTCCTTGTTCTGCATTAAACATCAAGTTAACTTGTTTAGTCATGCATGAAAATAGTACA
>NW_021170809.1:0-1765 GCF_002162155.2 Triticum dicoccoides
AGGATGAAGATGATATCTTCATGCCGCCGCTTCCGGGTGCTGCATCATCAAAGGGCAAGAGTTCTGCATCGTCTAAGGGCAAGAGTACTGCATCCTCGAAGAGCAAGAGTTCTGCATCGTCCAAGGGTAAGAGTTCTACATCCTCGAAGGGCAAGAGTTCTGCATCGATGGAGGATGACGATGATGCCTTCATGTAGTTTTATTCCAGTTCTACCGTTTAATTCGGATGTACTTGCATTATTAGTTTGTACTCTCTTATTGTAGGGCATTATGTTCTATCTTAATTTTATTTTGTAGTTGTTGCACGATGTTCGATATTAGTGGAGGAAAAGAAAATGCCACTACTTTATTCTTAAACTATATTTTTTTCCATTACGACACGGCACAACTGAAAATAAGATACATTGTAGGAATAAACCTACATTTAACTCCTGAAATAAAGCTACATTAAAGTGCAGAAATAAAGATACAAATGATTGCGAAATTTAAAATACTACCACAAGAATCTATTGAGTCCAGCGTGGATATTTTCCTTTTCCATCGCCAGCTTCTTCTGCTGCCTTGGCCTCGCGAGCCCTTTCTTTCTTTCTCTGCCTCTCAGCCTCACGAGCCTCCTTTCGCTGTCGTTCCTGCTCCTCCATGCGACGAGCCTCTTCCCTG
This sequence comes from Triticum dicoccoides, assembly GCF_002162155.2. Classification (NCBI taxonomy): domain Eukaryota; kingdom Viridiplantae; phylum Streptophyta; class Magnoliopsida; order Poales; family Poaceae; genus Triticum; species Triticum dicoccoides. Next base: position 661 of record NW_021170809.1, read on the forward strand.
TTTTTTTTTCCCATTTCCTGAAAAAAATGGTGTTGCTCCGCATAGTATTCTTTTAACTCTCTCTCTTGCTCTGCTTTCTCCTCAGCTTCCGCCTTCTCGCGTCGCTCTTCCGCAAATAAACTATTCCACGCACGGCGACTTCTTTCACGAATCTCAGTCACTGCCCAAGCCGGCTTCTCCGTGTCAATCCAACGATAGTACATGCACAGAGGCGGAGGAGACTACAACAAGAAACAAGAATGTTACTAAAGAATCAATGAAAATACCAACAATATCTATTCGTGATGGTTAAAGCATACCGGAGGCTTGTCGTACTCTGAAAGAGCTACGGCAGGATCTTCCTCATAATTGGCGCACATGAAAAACTTCATGCCCAACCAATCAAAAAAATCCGTCACCTCCTTCACCTTGCAAAGATCGCCACACCAACACCGCAGGACTGCCACCCCAGGAGGCAAACTTGCATTCTTCATTTTCCTCGGCCTAATGCTTTGATCTGAACAAGGCAAACTCATATCGACTGAAAAAATGTGTTACACACTTTGCGCACTGGCGATTTCTAGGATGGCTGGACGAGAGCCTCGGTGTCTTCTTTTATAGGCTCAGACGATTAATGATGGCGAGAAAATAAGCGAGAACAGAGGAAATTAGGCGGGATATTTTACGAACCCTGTAGTGTCGGCACAACAGGGAACCTCGGATTCCCGCAACGAGTGAGTGTATTTCTGCAGTGCCGTCGCGTCCTCTCAAGCAATAGCCAGCACGCGCGAGGGAATTAGCTAAGTCTGCAACAGGGAACCTGTCGCCGCGCATGACTAAAGCAAAAGCAGGCTATCAGCGTCAATTTTCGAATCATCAGAAAGAGCGAAATTTGTATCGGAATCAGCGCCGTGAGTCACGGAATCAGTGTCGTTTTCCCGCGCATGCAAAGATGCCGCCAGCAACAGTGCACCTCGCCTTCCGTGCAGTCAGCGTGCAGCAGCAGCTCTTTTTTGTCGGCAGGGGTGCCGCCTCACCCAGTGGCGGCGAGGCCCACTGGCGGGGCCCGCTCTCAGCAGGGCCTGTCGGCCAGGCACCGACCGCGCCAGGGGAGGCCGCCTCACCC
>NW_021170810.1:0-1039 GCF_002162155.2 Triticum dicoccoides
TCAAGGGTGCTGACAACACAACATACTACCATGATGAATAGCGATGGACGATGCAGATGCGAAGGAAGATAACACTTTCTCATATTTCACCTTAGCGAGGCCAAGCAAATAAAATCTGGATGATCGACCGAGAAACAATTAGCACTCCGCTTCTAATGTTCTCCTTGATGTGCTAGTGTAACCCATTCATAGAAATGGTCTGGTATCTAGGACATCAAGTAAAAGGTCGGACTTCGGGATCTCAAAATCCATAGGGGCAACTAGGGAGTAAATCCTACGAAATCCCTATGGGGAGGTGGCCAACTTCCTCAATCAAGATATTATAATAACAGGTCTTCCGGCTGGGTGTGTTGGCCACGACATCCACTTTACCGGTTATCGAGGGACCAATATTATAGTTCTTGGAGAATGTTCCAACCATCATATCTGCCTGAGATTCAGATCTGGTTGGTGTCAGAATATTCCAGGCTCATCGAGTCTAGGAAGAAGAATGAAAGTTTGCAACACAAATCGACGAGATGACGTTGCGAGATTCTCGGGGAATGAGCTACGATAGTAAGCTCCAAAAAATGAGTTGGTTCTGCTACAAACATGTGAACACGTTGTCCCAGACAAGCATGACCACGTGGTAGTCTTATAATAAAACACTACCGAGTTCAAGAGGGGGAACCATCAACGAGGGTATCGAAGTTCTTTCATAAGTCCGGATTAGCTCTTATGAAGGAACTCCTTCTCCTTGAACAAATCAATCAGTGGCTTGGTGTGCTAGGGATACATATAGATTGAAGGTTGCAAGTCTTCAAACCACAGCATTCTTCGCACGTGTGCATGACTGATTTGGAATGATTCCAAAGAAAGCAACATTGACTTTCTCGAATCCACGGCGGCAACTTGCATCAGATGCACATGAATTAAAGGAAGTCACTACCTTCATCCAAACATATGCTTCATGAGCTAGCATGAACAAATGCTTTCAAAAGTTTCCAACACTAGCTTAATGTTCAGCAAAATTATGGAGAAGACAAGGATGTTGTCAATG
>NW_021170811.1:0-1025 GCF_002162155.2 Triticum dicoccoides
TCAAGGGTGCTGACAACACAACATACTACCATGATGAATAGCGATGGACGATGCAGATGCGAAGGAAGATAACACTTTCTCATATTTCACCTTAGCGAGGCCAAGCAAATAAAATCTGGATGATCGACCGAGAAACAATTAGCACTCCGCTTCTAATGTTCTCCTTGATGTGCTAGTGTAACCCATTCATAGAAATGGTCTGGTATCTAGGACATCAAGTAAAAGGTCGGACTTCGGGATCTCAAAATCCATAGGGGCAACTAGGGAGTAAATCCTACGAAATCCCTATGGGGAGGTGGCCAACTTCCTCAATCAAGATATTATAATAACAGGTCTTCCGGCTGGGTGTGTTGGCCACGACATCCACTTTACCGGTTATCGAGGGACCAATATTATAGTTCTTGGAGAATGTTCCAACCATCATATCTGCCTGAGATTCAGATCTGGTTGGTGTCAGAATATTCCAGGCTCATCGAGTCTAGGAAGAAGAATGAAAGTTTGCAACACAAATCGACGAGATGACGTTGCGAGATTCTCGGGGAATGAGCTACGATAGTAAGCTCCAAAACATGAGCTGGTTCTGCTACAAACATGTGAACACGTTGTCCCAGACAAGCATGACCACGTGGTAGTCTTATAATAAAACACTACCGAGTTCAAGAGGGGGAACCATCAACGAGGGTATCGAAGTCCTTACATAAGTCCGGATTAGCTCTTATGAAGGAACTCCTTCTCCTTGAACAAATCAACCAGTGGCTTGGTGTGCTAGGGATACATATAGATTGAAGGTTGCAAGTCTTCAAACCACAGCATTCTTCGCACGTGTGCATGACTGATTTGGAATGATTCCAAAGAAAGCAACATTGACTTTCTCGAATCCACGGCGGCAACTTGCATCAGATGCACATGAATTAAAGGAAGTCACTACCTTCATCCAAACATATGCTTCATGAGCTAGCATGAACAAATGCTTTCAAAAGTTTCCAACACTAGCTTAATGTTCAGCAAAATTATGGAGAAGACAA
>NW_021170812.1:0-1025 GCF_002162155.2 Triticum dicoccoides
GTGGCACAGACTTACAGGGACAGGCATTCATGACCCAGCTTCGAACGTGTCGGTCATCAGCAAGTGGGTCCGGGCTGTAGCACTGGGCTAGCAGGACTCCGGTAAACCGGGCTGTAGCGGGCTAACAGGACTCCGGTACTCAAAGCGTGACATTTCCCCGAAGGGACAGACACAGGAACGAAGAAGGACACATGCCGGCCAGCCTAAGTGTTCCAGAGCAGTAGCAAGCTACCATGGCTCAGCGGTAACACTAGGAGACATTTCCCAGTAAGAGAGGCTACTAAAGATAAACAACTAGATAGTCAGATCCCACACATACCAAGCATTTCAATCATACACACAATATGCTCGATATGTGCAAATACAACGAAGCATCACAACATGACTCTATGACACAAGTACTTTATTTAAGGCTCAGGGAGCCATACACAACATACACAAAGGTACGGGTCTCACGACCCCATACAAGTCATACAGCCATACAAACCAGCAGCGGAAGTAACTTGTCTGAGTACAGACAACTAGTAAAATAAAAGAGGCTTGGAAAGCCTAACTATACTACGTGGTCCTTCACAAGCTCAGGGTCACCACCTGGGTCTTTAGCCTACTCGTTGATGTCAACATCTACATAGAACCCATCAGAAGGGGTTGCAGCGTCTTCTGTAAAATGTAGATTATAGCAACATGAGTACAAAGGTACTCAGCAAGACTTACATCAGATCCTACATACATGCATATTATCAAGAAGGGTTGGTGGAGTTATTGCAGCAAGCCAGCTTTGACTCTTGGCTAGACTATCCTACGATACTCCAACTTGAAATGGTTTTGCGCACACGAGTCCACTACTCACCACTTCAATACACTACCGAGGATCCACCTCCGTCTTCCTACGGAAGAGCCATCCTCGGCACTCACACTTATCTTGAGGCTTTTAACAGTTTCCATTTACTTGTCTATGAACTGTATAGGCAACCAAGTAGTCCTTTACCGCGGACGCGGCTATTCGAATAGATCATGTTAACCCT
>NW_021170813.1:0-994 GCF_002162155.2 Triticum dicoccoides
ACCACCACCTCAGGTACGAGATGATGTCCATATTCCTAAACTGAAATTGAATATTCCACCATTTGAGGGTAGATATGTTCCTGATATATATCTTACTTGGGAGTTAGAAACTGAACAACGATTTACATGTTTACAATATCCTGAGGAGAGACGAGTTGCTGCTGCTGTTTGTGCTTTCACTAGTTTTGCATGTGTATGGTGGTCTGAACATTGTAGATTATATCCTATTCCAACTACTTGGGCTGCTTTGAAAACTGCTATGCATACGCGTTGGGTTCCACCATATTATCAACGTGAATTGCTTCAAAAATTGCAGCGTTTAAGACAAGGAAAAAATTCTGTAGAAGAATATTATCAGGAATTACAAACTGGCATGATTAGATGTGGTATTGTTGAGGAGAATGAAGCTATGCTTGCACGTTTTCTGGGTGGATTAAATAGAGAGATTCAGACCATTCTAGACTATAGGGAGTATACTAATATCACTCGTTTATTCCATCTTGCTTGTAAAGCTAAACGTGAAGTGCAGGATCGACAAGCATTGGGGCGAACTAACTTTTCTGCAGGCCGACCTTCATCATGGACCCCACGTGCATCTTCTACTTCAACTGCACCAGCACCTCCATCCGGTGCCACCTCCAGCCGTGATACAAGAAAACAGGCACAACCACCATTATCTGCCAAGAGCGCACCTGCGGGTCCTGCACAGCGTTCTTCTTCTTCCATGGCATCAACAGGGCACACAAGTGATATTATTTGTCGTCGTTGTAAGGGAGGAGGTCATTATGCGAGGGAATGCAAATCTCCGCGTGTGATGATTGCTACCGCGGATGGTGGATATGAGTCCGCTAGTGACTATGATGAGGAGACATTGGCTCTTATTACACGTGAAGAACATGGTGGAGATGATTCTGATAATGAGACGCAATACATGGCTCCTGAAGACGCTGACAGGTATGAATGTTTAGTTGCTCAACGTGTTTTGAGTGTGCAG
>NW_021170814.1:0-983 GCF_002162155.2 Triticum dicoccoides
GGGGGGGTAGCAATGCCACCGGAGCGTCGTACCGGGCCCTCATACATGCGGGGTGGTGTTGTGGCATGTCCGAAGAGGCGGCACGCGTCTCCGGGTTGTGGCCCCCCCTCACGGACGGCAATGAAACGGTAGTAGACGTTCTGCGGTAACGATGCAGCGTGAATATTATTAAATACTTGGAGCGCGATAAAATCATGAGTTTTTTACACAACGTGGGCACATGTGCTGTAGGACTGATGGTAATTTTTCATAATTTTTTGTGATGGAGAAGTATCTGAACACGTCCCTCTACGCGGATTGCTCTTCGCACGTCTACGACTGTGGCCAGCGGCCTCCGGGGGCTAGCATACCGTCAAATCTTGCGTAGGCGGCCTCTCACAAATCTGGAAGTGTTGAGGCGGTTGCAAACGCCCAGCACGCGTCTCCGGTGCGTGCCCCCCCCCTCACGGACGCCGTCGCCGCCGGCACCTTGAGGGGGGAAACGGACGCGTCGGGTCTACACGGAGTGGATGTAGCTGTGGGTTTGGCACGGATGTTGCTACAAAGTGTTCCTCTGGGCCGACCTAACACAACCGGGTGGAGAGGTCCACTGGTCAAAGCCCGTCCGTGCAAAGTCAAAGGGCTAGATCCCGTGGTCAAACGCTACAGGGTTAGGAGGGACGGGGGCCCTGGGGGGTAGCAATGCCACCGGAGCGTCGTACCGGGCCCTCATACATGCGGGGTGGTGTTGTGGCATGTCCGAAGAGGCGGCACGCGTCTCCGGGTTGTGGCCCCCCTCACGGACGGCAATGAAACGGTAGTAGACGTTCTGCGGTAACCATGTAGCATGAATATTATTAAATACTTGGAGCGCGATAAAATCATGAGTTTTTTACACAACGTGGGCACATGTGCTATAGGACTGATGGTAATTTTTCATAATTTTTTGTGATGGAGAAGTATCTGAACACTTCCCTCTACGCGGATTGCTCTTCGCACGTCTA
>NW_021170815.1:0-1638 GCF_002162155.2 Triticum dicoccoides
ACTCCACCACCACCTGAAGATCAAGCCTGAGTGTCGACTTAGCACTATGCATTTTCTAGGAACTTTTTGGTAACATGTTGCCAAAGGGGGAGAAAATGTATAGATCATAGGCTTCGAGAGAGAGTGTGTTGCTTTTCTCTCTCTTGCTTTTGAGTGCTTGAGATACTATGTCATTGCTCATGAGACATTGATGATCATGTGTTTGATCATAAGCTACACTTATGCATGCTTGATATATCTTATCTATCTTATGTGATCATTCACTATTCTTGGTGATGAGTGCATGTATTTCATTCTTATCATTTTAAGCGCTCCACCAAGATGTATGTGACATGGAAGAGTAACCCTGACTCTAACTTTTTATGCATTTGCAGTCCAAAGCAAATTTTAAATATGCACAAATTTAGGGGGAGCTCTTACTTGTCACATACTTCTCAAAGTGACGATATATTTCATGCTTATTATCATTTGTCGAAGCTTTGATCTATATGTTGTCATCAATTACCAAAAAGGGGGAGATTGAAAGTGCAACTATCCCTAGGTGGTTTTGGTAATTGATAACAACATATAGCTCATTGAGCTAATGCTATTCCAAGATGACTATTTCAGGAAAGCTCAATGATTGGCATGGCATGGATGTGAAAGTGGAACCCTCAAAATGCTAAGGACAAAGGATTGGCTCAAGCTCAAAAGCTCAAGACTCTTCATTTTATATTTTAGTGATCCAAGATCACATTGAGTCTTTAGGAAAAGCCAATACTATCAAGGAGGGATGAGGTGTTGCTTAATGAGCCTCTTGCTTCATGTGCTTAGTGATATGCTCCAAAACCCTCAACTAATTTCCCATATCCACATATGACCTAAACCCTAAGCCAAACTTGGTCCTACCGATTCTTTCTATCCGGCGCCACCGAGTTTCATTTGTCATAAGCCACTGCCAAACCCTAGCAATTCGGTTCTACCGATAGGGATCTCGGTCTCACCGAGATAGGATTGCAAACTCTCTGTTTCCCTTTCGTAACTTTTCGGTCTCACGAAAGAGCGAATCGGTCCCACCGAGATTGCAATGTAAATTTAGTGTTTCCTTTTTGTAACTTTTCGGTCTCACCGAAAGAGCAAATCGGTCCCACCGAGTTTGCCTGACCAACTCTCTGGTTAGCTAATTACCAAAATCGGTCTCAACGAGTTTGTGTAATCGGTCTCACCGAGATTACGTTATGCCCAAACCCTAACCATATCGGTCCTACCGAGTTGCATGTTAGTCCCACCGAAAATCTCTAACGGTCACTAGGTTTACCTTTTCGGTCCGACCGAGTTTTTTGATTCGGTCCCACCGAGATTGGAAAACTGTGTGTAACGGTTGGATTTTGTGTGGAGGCTATATATACCCCTCCACCTCCTCTTCATTCATGGAGAGAGCTATCAGAACACATACACAATTCCAACTCATATGTTCTGAGAGAGAACCACCTACTCATGTGTTGAGACCAAGATATTCCATTCCTACCATATGAATCTTGATCTCTAGCCTTCCCCAAGTTGCTTTCCACTCAAATCTTCTTTCCACAAAATCCAAATCCTATGAGAGAGAGTTGAGTGTTGGGGAGACTATCATTTGAAGCACAAGAGCAAGGAGTT
>NW_021170816.1:0-1080 GCF_002162155.2 Triticum dicoccoides
AGATATCGCCTATTCTCCTCTATACTGCTTGCATTAGAGTAGTGTAGCATGTTACTGCTTTCGTTAATCCTATTCTGATGCATAGCCTGACATTGTCGCTACATCTGTTGATACCTTACCTGCAATCCTAAATGCTTAGTATAGGATGCTAGTTTACCATCATTGGCCCTACATTCTTGTCAGTCTGCCTTGCTATACTATCGGGCCGTGATCACTTGGGAGGTGATCACGGGTATATACTATACATACATACATACTATACAGATGGTGACTAAAGTCGGGTCAGCTCATTGAGTACCCGCAAGTGATTTTGACGAGGGGGCTGAAAGGACAGGTGGCTCCATCCCGGTAGAGGTGGGCCTGGGTTCCTGACGGCCCTCGACTGTTACTTTGTGGCGGAGCGACAGGGCAGGTTGAGACCACCTAGGAGACAGGTGGGCCTGGCCCTGTTCGGCGTTCGCGGATACTTAACACGCTTAACGAGATCTTGGTATTTGATCTGAGTCGGCTACGAGCCTATACGCACTAACCATCTACGTGGGAGTAGTTATGGGTATCCCGACGTCGTGGTATCAGCCGAAGCACTTCAGACGTCAGCGACGGAGCGGCGCGCACCGGATTGGACTGGAACGCCTACTAGGCTAGGTCTGCTTCCGGCCGCCCTCGCAACGTGCAGGTGTGCTATGGGCGATGGGCCCAGACCCCTGTGCGCTTAGGTTTAGACCGGCGTGCTGGCCTCTCTGTTTTGCCTAGGTGGGGCTGCGACGTGTTGATCTTCCGCGGCCGGGCATGACCCAGGAAAGTGTGTCCGGCCAAATGGGATCAAGCGTGTTGGGCTATGTGGTGCACCCCTGCAGGGAAGTTAATCTATTCGAATAGCCGTGATCTTCGGTAACAGGACGACTTGGAGTTGTACCTTGACCTTATGACAACTAGAACCGGATACTTAATAAAACACACCCTTCCAAGTTCCACAGACAACCCGGTGATCGCTTTTCTACAGGGCGACGAGAGGAGGATCGCCGGGTAGGGTTATGCTATGCGATGCTACTTGGAGATGCTGCTTGGAGATGCTACTTG
>NW_021170817.1:0-1060 GCF_002162155.2 Triticum dicoccoides
TGAAGCCACCATAATGGGTGCATGAAGCCTTGGACGAAATATACAAGATGCCACTTCATAAATTTCGTCCCGAGGCTATTTTAGGTGCTGCGTCACCTTATTATTGGGCCAGGCCCATGTAATTTCGAAATACATAAGTATAGGCTATTTTTAGAGTCCGTATGTGTGGGGAAACAAGAGATAGGGTTGATTTCGGACTCCTCCACCAAGGGCCACGAAATTCCCCCCTCTTCCTCCATATATACAACCCTTAGGGCATCGTTTAGACTTTGGGTTTTGTTTAGATTAAAAGTTCGCCATAGCTGCAACTTCGCGTACTTCGTTTGTGTTCAACGACCAGACAAAGGCGTCACAGAACCCCACCTTGATCAATAAAGCTTTCATCTTATATTCGCAATATCCAGATTGCAATCTTAGTTTCTTGCTTTTTCTTCGTTTGCTCGCAGGAAACAGACCATCGTGGTCAGGTTGATCGTGCTCCGGCGTGGTCAATAACCTCTCGGAGTTGGTTTAGCGATTGCTAAGGCGCGACGTCCTCGCACGTTCGTAGTCGGATCGTCAAAGTCGACTTCCACCAAAGCAAAATCCACCATCTCATCGAAAGACGGGACACCTTTGCCTCTATCAAAAAGGCATGACTAACCACTCATATAATCCAAACTTAGTTTTAAATGCTGTTTTCCATTCATCACCCAATTTCATACGAATTTGATGGTATCCACTACGCAAATCAACTTTGGAGAATATTGTAGAGCCACTCAATTCATCAAGCATATCATCTAGCCTAGGAATAGGATGACGATAACGAATAGTAATACTATTAATGCCTCTACAATCAACGCACATACGCGACGTACCATCCTTTTTCGGCACTAAAATAATAGGAACAGCACAAGGACTAAGGGATTCGCGTATATAACCTTTGTCGAGCAGTTCTTGTACTTGACGCATAATCTCCTTCGTCTCCTCTGGATTGGTACGGTATGGTGCACGGTTGGGTAGCGAAGCACCGGGAATGAAGTCAATTTGATGCTCAATCCCTCGAATAGGTGGTAATCCC
>NW_021170818.1:0-1768 GCF_002162155.2 Triticum dicoccoides
CAAGGACTTAATCAATCCCGTATTCAATTCCCTTTGTCTATCGGTATGTTACTTGCCCGAGATTCGATCGTCGGTATCCAATACCTTGTTCAATCTCGTTACCGGCAAGTCACTTTACTCGTTCCGTAACACATCATCCCGTGATCAACTCCTTGGTCACATTGCGCATATGATGATGTCCTACCGAGTGGGCCCAGAGATACCTCTCCGTTTACACGGAGTGACAAATCCCAGTCTCGATCCGTATAAAACAATAGATACTTTCGGAGATACCTGTAGTGCACCTTTATAGTCACCCAGTTACGTTGTGACGTTTGATACACCCAAGGCACTCCTACGGTATCCAGGAGTTACACGATCTCATGGTCAAAGGAAGAGATACTTGACATTGGCAAAGCTCTAGCAAATGAACTTCACGATCTTTTGAGCTAGTCTTAGGATTGGGTCTTGTCCATCACATCATTCTCCTAATGATGTGATCCCGTTATCAACGACATCCAATGTCCATAGCCAGGAAACCATGACTATCTATTGATCACAACGAGCTAGTCAACTAGAGGCTCACTAGGGACATATTGTGGTCTATGTATTCACACGTGTATTACGATTTCCGGATAATACAGTTATAGCATGAATAAAAGACAATTATCATGAACAAGGAAATATAATAATAATACTTTTATTATTGCCTCTAGGGCATATTTCCAACAGAGCCAACATGGGTATCCAGATCCTGCTGTTGGTTATTGACCGGAGAGCCGTCTCGGTCATGTCTGCGTGTCTCCCGAACCCGTAGGGTCTACACACTTAAGGTTTGGTGACGCTAGGGTTATTAGGAAGACTTGTATGTGATTACCGAATGTTGTTCGGAGTCCCGGATGAGATCCCGGACGTCAAGAGGAGTTCCGGAATGGTCCGGAGGTGAAGATTTATATATGGGAAGTTGTCATACGGTCACCAGAAAGTTTCGGGGGCGTATCGGTATTGTACCGGGGCCACCAAAGGGGTTCCGGGGGTCCACCGGGAGGGGCCACCTCTCTGGAAGGGCCCCATGGGCCGTAGGGGGCAGGGAACCAGCCCCTGGAGGGCTGGGCACCCCCCCCCCTTGGGCCCATGCGCCTAGGGTTGGGGGGAAACCCTAAAGGGGGCGCCCCCCTTTGCTTGGGGGGCAAGCCCCCTCCCTGGCCGCCCCCCCCCCCTCTAGATCTCATCTAGAGGGGGCCGGCCCCTTCCCCCTTCCCCTATAAATAGAGGGGCGAGGGGAGGGCTGCACACCTGATCCAAGGCGCAGCCCCTCCCCTCCCCAACACCTCTCCTCCTCCGTTAAGTGCTTGGCGAAGCCCTGACGGAGTACTACCTCTCCACCACCACCACGCCGTCGTGCTGCTGCTGGAGTCTTCTTCCTCAACCTCTCCTTCCCCCTTGCTGGATCAAGAAGGAGGAGACGTCATCCGCTCCGTACGTGTGTTGAACGCGGAGGTGCTATCCGTTCGGCACTTGGTCATCGGTGATTTGGATCACGGCGAGTACGACTCCATCATCCCCTTTCTCTTGAAAGCTTCCGCTCGCGATCTACAAAGGTATGTAGATGCACTCCTATCACTCGTTGCTTAGATGAACTCATAGATGGATCTTGGTGAAACCGTAGGAAAATTTTTATTTTCTGCAATGTTCCCCAACATGCCCCCCTTTAGTCCCGGTTGGTGCCACCAACCGGGACCAAAGGCCTCCTTTTTCCGCCCTTTGGGCTGCTGGAAATTGACCTTTG
>NW_021170819.1:0-1006 GCF_002162155.2 Triticum dicoccoides
GGTCTTCAAAAACCGTGTTCATGGGACATCGAAGGTGGCTTCGCGACGATGACCCGTGGAGGAAACGCAAGGATCTGTTCGATGGTGAAACCGAACCCCGAAAACGCCCGTGTACGAGGAGCGGCGAGGAAATAGACAAGCTGTTGAAAAATTGGAAAGACTGCCCACTGCCGGGAAAGAAGCGAAAGGCGCCAGAGCCGCTGCTGAAGGTATGGAAAACGAGGTCTGTTTTCTGGGACTTGCCGTACTGGAAGATCCACCATGTGCCTCACAGCCTTGATGTCATGCATATCACGAAGAACGTGTGCGAGAGTCTGCTTGGTACCCTGCTCAACATGCCAGAGAGGACCAAAGATGGGCCGAAAGCAAGGGCAGACTTGAAATCAATGGGCATCAGGCAGGAGCTTCACGCTAATGATGATGATGATGATGATGATGAGGCGAAGCAGGACACGGAAAGTCGTCGCAAAGGCAAAAAGGCCAAGAAGACCGGAAATGACTACCCTCCCGCGTGCTTCACTCTAAGTCAGGAGGAGATCGAGCAGTTTTTCACCTGCCTCCTAGGAGTAAAACTTCCTTACGGTTACGCGGGGAAGATAATCAAATACCTAGACCCAGCGAAGCAGAAGTTCAGCGGGATGAAGTCTCACGACTGTCACGTGCTGATGACGCAGATACTTCCAGTTGCAATCCGTGGGATCATGGACGCGCACGTCCGTGAAACGCTATTTGGCCTATGCAACTTTTTCGACGTCATCTCTCGGAAGTCGATTGGCGTGAGGCAACTCAGAAGGCTACAGGAAGAGATCGTGGTGATACTATGCGAGCTTGAGATGTACTTCCCGCCCGCATTCTTCGACGTTATGGTGCATCTGCTGGTCCATATAGTGGAGGATATCATCCAACTCGGGCCGACGTTCCTGCACAGCATGATGCCGTTCGAAAGGATGAATGGTGTCATCAAAGGATACGTTCGCAACATGTCACGTCCAGAGGGAAGCATAGC
>NW_021170820.1:0-1458 GCF_002162155.2 Triticum dicoccoides
CGGGCATGACCCAGGAAAGTGTGTCCGGTCAAATGGGATCAAGCGTGTTGGGTTATGTGGTGCACCCCTGCAGGGAAGTTAATCTATTCGAATAGCCGTGATCTTCGGTAACAGGACGACTTGGAGTTGTACCTTGACCTTATGACAACTAGAACCGGATACTTAATAAAACACACCCTTCCAAGTGCCAGATACAACCGGTGGTCGCTCTACCTCAGGGATATGAGGAGGGGATCGCCGGGTAGGATTATGCTATGTGATGCTATTTGGAGATGCTACTTGGAGATGCTACTTGGAGGACTTCAATCTACTCTCTTCTACTTGATGCAAGACAGTGGCTGCGAGAAGCGTAGTCTTCGACAGGACTAGTTATCCCCCTCTTATTCTGGCATTCTGCAGTTCAGTCCACTGATATGGCCTCCTTACACATATACCCATGCATATGTAGTGTAGTTCCTTGCTTGCGAGTACTTTGGATGAGTACTCACGGTTGCTTTCTCCCCCCCTTTTCCCCTTTCCTTTCTTTCTGGTTGTCGCAACCAGATGCTGGTGTCCAGGAGCCAGACGCCACCATCAACGACGACCCCTACTACACTGGAGGTGCCTACTACTACGTGATGCCCGCTGATGATGACCTGGAGTAGTTAGGAGGATCCTAGGCAGGAGGCCTGCGCCTCTTTCGATCTGTATCCCAGTTTGTGCTAGCCTTCTTAAGGCAAACTTGTTTAACTTATGTCTGTACTCAGATATTGTTGCTTCCGCTGACTCGTCTATGATCGAGCACTTGTATTCGAGCCCTCGAGGCCCCTGGCTTGTATTATGATGCTTGTATGACTTATTTATGTTTTAGAGTTGTGTTGCGATATCTTCCCGTGAGTCCCTGATCTTGATCGTACACGTTTGCGTGCATGATTAGTGTACGATTGAATCGGGGGCGTCACAAGTTGGTATCAGAGCCGACTGCCTGTAGGAATCCCCCTTCCAACTCCTTGGCCGAAGTCGAGTCTAGACATTGCAAAACTTTTACTAACATGGCTGTGTGTCTTATGGGCACACGTCGCCATTGGGTGGTACTAGGATCTTTTATTCCTCGACCTATACTCTGGGACTCTAATCTCTCCTCTATTCGGGTTAAATAATTTTACTAAATCTGACTCTAGGTTCTCGTAACTACTTTCTCCCGGAGAGCCCATTATCACACATGATCGCCTACTGCGCCAGAAGATTTTGAAGATACTCTCCGATATTCTCTCGAGACCTTATGCCTGTCGCTTTTGCAATTCCCTACCACCGAAACATCCCTATGGATAAATACTTACACCTGTCGTTCTTACTTTTATTCCCAGTTGATCTTGTTATTACAAGATACCCCGAAATTCTCTCTAATGTTCCGAGAATCCTTTTGTGCCTATTGCCTTGCAGTTCCTTGTCGCCTGAATACCCCTACGGATAATTTCT
>NW_021170821.1:0-3050 GCF_002162155.2 Triticum dicoccoides
GATTCTTGGAGAAGGGGTGATTTATAAGAAAACCCATTTAATCACGAACTCAACATACCGGTCAGGTGACAACCAGGTAATACTTCCGAGAAGATCTTCGGAAATCACGAACCACCGATATGTTATTAAGCTCGAGAAAAATCTTGCTTGTCAGGGCAAGACGATATGATCAAATAAGCAAGGATAGACACAGTCCCAACTCTTGATCGAAGAGTGCACCAGGGAAATGGACTAGGTAGCACAATCAATCTTAGAATGATGATTTAATATCCAACATGCTAAGAATTAAAATATTGTCCATTAACTACCAAGCAACGGAGTTGCTAGGAGTATTGATTTCACACATCACGACTCACTTGCCAGCATTCCGGTTGCGACAACACGGAACCGACGAATGAAAAATGATGGTACGAAGTATCACTGCGTCAAGAATTCATGAGAGAGGGTGCAATTCTCATGACAATCCTGACATAAAGGGGGTAATACTCTAGGGTAGAACATAGCAAAAGCTGGATTGGCATTTGATCTGCAGAACACAACTACTTTGACCCAATCCTGGATATGGATGAGGTACTGGAGTTTGTTTCTCCTAATTATTCTGAAATGGAATGGCTTAACGTACCACGAGAATAATAAACATCGATAACACGGGTGCACAATTACTCCTGACTATCAATTGATAGGCGATGGTCAGAATAACAAATGAAGATGGACACCTCAAGGGGACATATATCTTTCTGAGTTGTGGATGCATAGATTAGTATGTCGAATCAAGTTCAACAGGTTTCTTCCGGATAACCCATGCAGAGAGGTAGGATTGGCAGAGTCACAATATAGAATGGGGAACTCATCGAGAGCCCTCCTGTTGTGAGCTTTTGATCCAACAAACTTCTGCCATAAGTGGTTCATAGTATTTGGAAGAAGGAAAATACCACGGACCTCGAGGACTAATGCAAAGGTTACTAATATCCTAAAGGAACTAGCAACACTATCAACATGAGGTAAGTAGGGTGAATCTCGGGTTCAAGAACCCAGGAATAGAATACCTACTACTAAATGGCATCACGGGATGCTTTCGAGAATGGTGGCCAGAATTATCACACCGGAACACAAAACATGGCTAGATTACTAGGTGACTCCCTAAAACACCTAGAGTCATAATAATAGCTCCAACATATATGTCGAGGCAACAGAGTACCTTAACTCACCGATTAGTGTGATTAATCTGGCCCAAATGGACATCAGGAACAGGAGGAAGGGGTTTGCAATTGCATCAGACTATGTAGAGACCTGGGATGACTCGGACAGCATAACGGCTGTAAATGCTCAAAATTATTTGAGACATCCTGCAAAAATGGTGGCATAACCACTCAACAACAAAATGTCAAGGTTCTAAAATCAACTGTCAACATACGGAAGTAGTAGGAACGGAACTGAGGCTTGAATCCAACAATCCTATAAGTCTACGGATTAGTAACACGTCATCCTGATAGATAGATGAGAAGGCCTAGTTTCTTAACCCGCGTATAATGAGAAGAGAATGACTCAGATCAGAGGGCATAAGGTAAAGGAGTAAAAAGAGCATTACGTTCCCTTCCACAATCAATTCCCCTACATAACTAAAGCATTTCTAGACACAACTTCCACCGGTTTGGCTTAGTAATCCTACAGGCAGTCAGGCTCTGATACCAACGCTGTCAGGACCCCGATTCCAAGTCACATCGATCTAGCCAGTAACACTTCATATCACATTGCGGCCTCACGCTCGGTATTCCCACGGGTGTCGCCTTACCATGGCCCAGGACCGTTTGCGCCTTTTGGCTCACGTATATGATAGTGTCGCTAGCATCCATATGACAGGGAACCCAGGCCGACATGGCTAGTCGTGAACCCAAAGCGGTACTAACCTATGGGGACAGGCTTACATGAATCACATCGAGCGTGTCGGTCAACAGCGTGTGGATCCGGGCTATAGCACTGGGCTAACAGGACTCCGGAAACCCGGGCTATAGCAGGCTAGGCAGGACTCCGGATGTCACCGCGTGACATTTCCCCGAAGGGACAGACACATGAACGAAATGAAACACATGCCGGCCAATCAAGTGTCCTGAGTAGTAGTGCTGGGCTAACAGGACTCCGGTGAACCGGGCTGTAGCGGACTACTATGGCTCATGGAAGCACTAGACTACATTTCCCCATAAGAGAGACTGCCAAGGATAAACAACTAGACTGTCGGATCCCAGACATACCAAGCATTTCAATCATACACACAATATGCTCGATATGTGTAAATACAACATGGCATCACAACATAACCCTACAACTCAAGTATTTATCCATTAGGCTCCGAGGAGCGAGATATTACAAACATGGGTCTCATGACCCAACAATCATAGCATACAAGTCAAAGCACATGCGGAAGCTTAACATGTCTGAGTACAGACATCTACAAATGAAAAAGGCTGAGAAGCCTGACTATCTACCAGATCCTGCCGAGGGCACAAGATCGTAGCTGAGGTATCAAGCTAAACGTCGAAGTCCACGCGGAACTACTAGCGAGACTGACTTCTCTCTGCAAAACATAAAATAGGCAAACATGAGTACAAATGTACCCAGCAAGACTTACATCAAAACTAACTACATATGCATCGGTATCAACAAAGGGGGTGGTGGAGTTTAACTGCAGCAAGCCAGCTTTGACTCGGTGGCTAACCTGAACTACGACTGCAAGCAACTCTTTTGGGGTGGTGCACACGAGTCCACACATTCACCATTCAATACACCACTATGGATCCGCTCCCGTCTCCCTACGGGAAGGCCATCCATAGCACTCACACTTATCTTGCGAGTTTTAGAGTATTCACTTTCACTTGTCCATGAACTGTTATAGGCAACCCAGAAGTCCATTACCGCGGACACGGCTATTCAAATAGATGATGTTAACCCTGCAGGGGTGTACTTCTTCACACATGCTCTCACCACTTACCGCCGTTTACACGACATGTACTCGGCAACCTTCAAGCGGAAGCCCAACGAGGATGTCGGCCACA
>NW_021170822.1:0-994 GCF_002162155.2 Triticum dicoccoides
GCAAGCGACTAGCATATATGGTGGCTAACATACGCAAATGAGAGCGAGAAGAGAAGGCAAAGCACGGTCGATAAAGGTATGATCAAGAAGTGATCCTGGACTACCTACGTCAAGCATAACTCCAACAACCGTGTTCACTTCCCGGACTCCGCCGGAAAGAGACCATCACGGTTACACACGCGGTGGATGTATTTTAATTAAGGTCAACTTCGGGTTTTCTACAACCGGACGTTAACAAATTCCCATCTGCCCATAACCGCGGGCACGGCTTTCGAAAGTTCAATCCCTGCAGGGGTGTCCCAACTTAGCCCATCACAAGCTCTCACGGTCAACGAAGGAATAGACCTCCACCCGAGACACTCCGATCAGACTCGGTATCCCGGTACAACAAGACATTTCGACAGGGTAAAACTAAACCAGCAACACCGCCCGAATGTGCCGACAAATCCTGATAGGAGCTGCACATATCTCTTTCTCAGGGCACACTCAGATGAGACTAGCTACGAGTAAAACCAACCCTCAAGTTTCCCCGAGGTGGCCCCGCAGGCAGCTCAGTTCGGACCAACACTCAGAGGAGCACTGGCCCGGGCGGGTTAAAATAAAGATGACCCTCGGGCTGGCCGACCCAAGGGAAAGAAAAGGCTAGGTGGCGAATGGTAAAACCAATGTTGGGCACTGCTGGAAGAGCTTTACTTAAGGCGAACTGTCAAGGGGTTCCCATTATAGCCCAACCGCGTAAGGGACGCAAAATCCGGGAACATAACACCGATATGACGGAAACTAGGGCGGCAAGAGTGGAACAAAACACCAGGCATAAGGCCGAGCCTTCCACCCTTTACCAAGTATATAGATGCATTAATTAAATAAGATATATTGTGATATCCCAACAAGTAAACATGTTCCAACAAGGAACAACATCTCCATGTTCCAACAAGGAACAAACTTCAATCTTCACCTGCAACTAACAATGCTATAAGAGGGGCTGAGCAAAGCG
>NW_021170823.1:0-1082 GCF_002162155.2 Triticum dicoccoides
GATGATTTTGCTTATCACCGGAAATGGAAGAGACCCATGGTAGAAAGGCACATTGGCGGTGCAAGCTGGGAACAAAATGCAAATGCTGGGAATGATTCTAGTAACTGGGGAAGAACCCAACAACAGAGAGTGAATTCACTGTTTGAGAAGGTCATAGCATGTCGAGGGGACTGAGAGCAAACCCAGCTAGTGCCGATGATAACACGTAGCGCTTGTGCGTGCTCTCAAGAACTTGAGCATTTCCACAATCATCAAGATTCCACCAATATCCGTGTCAAGGATTTTGGCAACACAACTTGCTACCATGATGAATGGTGATGGAGGATGCAGATGCAAAGGAAGATAACACCTTCTCAGATTTCACCCTTGGCGGGGCCAAGGAACAAAATCTGGATGATCGACCGAGAGACATTTAGTACTCCGCTTCTAATGTTCTCCTTGATGTGCTAGCGTATCCCATTCATTGAAATGGTTTGGTATCTAGAACATCAAGTAAAAGTCGGACTTCAGGAACACAAAAATCCATAGGGGCAACTAGGGAGTAAATCCTACGAAATCCCTATGGGGAGGTGGCCAACTTCCTCAAACAAGATACTACAATAATAGGTCTTCCGGCTGGGTGTGTTGGCCACGACATCCACTTTACCGGTTATCAAGGGACCAATATTATAGTTCTTGGGAAATGTTCCAACCATCATATCTGCCTGAGTTTCAGATCTGGTTGGTGTCAGGTTATTCCAGACTCATCGAGTCCAGGAAGAAAAATGAAAGTTTGCAACACAAATCGACGAGATGACGTTGCGAGATTCTCAGGAAATGAACTACGATAGCAAGCTCCAAAACATGAGCTGGTTCTGCTACAAACATGTGAACACGTTGTCCCAGACAAGCATGCCCACATGGTAGTCTTACAATAAAACACTACCGAGTTCTGGTTGGGAGCCATCATCGAGGATATCGAAGTCTTTACGCAAGTCCATGGATTAGATCCCAAGCATAGACTTCTTTTCCTTGAACAAGTCAATCAGTGGCTTGGTGTGCTAGGATATACATATGGAATGAAGATGATCAGTCTAACAGAC
>NW_021170824.1:0-1072 GCF_002162155.2 Triticum dicoccoides
TTAAATAGTCTTGATCGCGTGGGTGTGAGATTGCTGAGTCCCTGTGGCTCACAGATACTACAACTCCAGATGCAGGTCCAGGTGATTCCGCTCCAGTTGACGATTACGAGCTCAAGTGGGAGTTCGATGAGGACTCTCAGCGATACTACGTGTCCTTTCCAGATGATCAGTAGTGGTGCCTAGTTGGGGTTATCGATTCAGGACCTTGTCGCATGTTGGGTTCTTTTCTATTTTGGCGCCGTAGTCGGGCCATGAGTGTTTGTTTGATGGATGTTATTTATGTACTCTGATGTGACGTGGCGAGTGTAAGCCAACTATGTTATCTCCCCCTTTTATTATATATTACATGGGATGTTGTAATGATTGCCCGACTTGCGACATTGCTTTCAATGCGGTTATGCCTCTAAGTCGTGCCTCGACACGTGGGAGCTATAGCCGCATCGAGGGCGTTACAAGTTGGGATCACGCGAGTATCTTGGTTTTGTTCCGATGGTTTTGTGACGAGAACATTGTTCTTGGTGCCTCCTGTCTTTAGGGGTTGTGGCAGTGTCCCGGGGAGTTGAGCTCCGAGGTGTTGTCGTCACAATTTTATCGTTGCAATTCTGGTATACTTGAGATATGTTCACCGACATCGAAAATCTCTTTTATGCAGTTCGTTGGTGAGATAACCTCGACGCCACCCAGTACTGGGGCGGGAGTTCGGGAGTATCGCCATAACTTGTATAACGGATGCTTTTCGAAGGTTGAGGTAGATGGTTTCCGAAGTTTTCCTGGTTATGTGTTGAAGGATGGATACAGCTGGATGTAGGATTTGCTAGTTTGGGTGAGATATTGTGCTTCCCCTGTATCCCCAACACCTGATTGCATAACCGGAAAGGTTCGGGAATTTCATAGGTGGGAATTCTAGTAGCTCTAGTTCTTCTTCCACGGATATTGGTTTGAGATTGGGATTTCTTACCGATTATTCGTTCTTGATCCGTACCTTGTTGAATTATTTCTCTTCCTTAATTCTTCGTGGCTTCTCAATTTATGGATATGTGACCATTTGAAGAGGAATGCATTCGTTCATTTT
>NW_021170825.1:0-1263 GCF_002162155.2 Triticum dicoccoides
GTCTTCGTCCTCGACAGAGGGAGGGGAGTGTGGCCGGCGCGCGCGCGCGCCACCGCGCCACGCCACCTGCTCGGCTGCCTGCCTGCCCTCCCCTCCTCGCTCGATGCCCCGGACGACGCCACGCCTCCCCCCTGCTCTCTCTCACTCTCCCTCAGTTCCTCCCTCCTCTCCCTCGCTCTCTCTCTCACACGGCCGAACACCACCCTCGCCGCCGTTCGCCATAGCAGCCGTCACCGGCCACCCCTCGCTCCCCCGACTAGCTCAGGAGCTCCGCCTCGACCCCCTCTTCCTCCCCACCGCTCCACGGGTCTTCGGAAGCCCTGCATCGCCGCCTACGTCGCCGTTCCCCTCCTCGCCACCGGAGGTCATCGCCGTCGATTCGCTGCACTCCGGCCGTCCCCGAGCCCGCTAACCATCCCTGCAGCTCCGCGGTGAGCCACTGATTCGATTCCCCCTTGCCCCGTCGTCCCTAGCCTTCTGTAGCTGCCGGCCCCTTGAGCTCCGAAGCTCGACGCCGCCGGCGATGTCGCCGTCGTGGCCACGGTCACCGTAGCGCCCAACCGAGCACACCCACGCCCTCACCGCACCGCGTAGAAGCCGTAGGTGCCAACCCCGCATCCCCGCAGCCATTGTAGCCTCGACCCCGAGCTCAACCGAGCTCCGGCAGCCGCCACGGTCGTCGCCGTCGATGGTACAGGCCACCCCAGGCACGGCCACCACCACCGTTCGACGCGCGGGAGCAAGAGCTCTCCAACGAGCCCAAGCACGGCCTCGCCCGTGCCCTGTAGCGCGATCCCGCATCGCGCCGCCGTCTCGGGCCTCGCCGGCGTCATGTCGCCGGTGGGTTTGACCCACCTTGACCACGGCAGGAACCCCCCTGTGTCCCTGACAGGTGGGCCCAGCCCTGTAGCTAATTAGGATTAGCACTAACCGAATCAGTTAAACTAACTACCCCCCCTGACACTGACAGTGGGCCCCAGCGCCACTAATTACTAATTAGGATTAAATTAACCCTGTTAAACCCCCCTGTCACTGACGTGTGGACCCCACACGTCAGGTTTGACCTCATCCAGCCGCAGTTGACCACTGACGTCATGCTGACGTCATGCTGGCGCAATATTTATATTTCTGGATTTAAATTAAATCAGGAAATTCCAGAATATTATTTAAACTTCAAAAATTCATAACTTTTAATCTGTAACTCCAAATCAGACAAATTATATATGAAAAATGATCAGAAAAATCCAATCTATCCATCTGTAC
>NW_021170826.1:0-3614 GCF_002162155.2 Triticum dicoccoides
GCCATCCATGGACGGGTGGATAGACCCCGCCACGGAGGCCGCATCCTCAGCAGCGATCGAGCCGAGTATCGACCTTACCCTTCACGAGAGCCGTGACGCCGAACTGCCGGATTCTTCCCCGGCCACGGACTCCGAACCGCCTGCGCCCGTGCCTATCGAATCCGACTGGGCGCCGATCATGGAGTTCACCTCCACGGATATCTTTCAGCATTCGCCCTTCGGCGACATACTGAACTCATTAAGGTCTCTCTCCTTGTCAGGAGAGTCCTGGCCGAACTATGTCCGGCAGGATTGGGATGCGGATGATGAAGAAATTCGCCGCCCACCCACCACCCACTTAGTAGCCACTGTCGACGATTTGACCGACACGCTCGACTTCGACTCCGAAGACATCGACGGTGATGCGGAGCATCCTTCCATCATCCCCATGGACTCTACACCGACACATCAAGCCCCACGTGGACCTATGACAAGAGCTAGAGCACGTGCTTTGGAAACCGAGGTGAACTCCTTCCTACTTAGCTTGCATATGGATACAAATGGAACATTGTTGCTACCTCACCAAGATACGCTATGTCTCATTAGGTACGAAGAGGAACACCACCAAGAGGCTCAGGAGCATCCCCAAGGGGAATAGGAACCACCCCAAGGCCACGCGGACCAAGACGGAGTGCAACAGCAGCAAAACTGGAAGTCCCAGGTGACCCCGTGCACACGGCCCCCGAGACCCCGTGCCCACGGGCTATCCAGGAAGTTGACGCTGGAGCACCCCATGCGCACGGGCCTGTACTGTGCCCACAGGACCCCCGTGCGCACGGGCCCAACTTACCCCGTGTGCACGGGCCTCCCAGGATGGACGGCTGTGATCCCCAATCCGAGCCCCTCTTCATCTACTTCGACCCCAAGACTATATAAACCGTACCTAGGGCTATGTTTAGGGTTAGCAAAGTATGAGATGAGATATTTGTGACCTTTGCTCCTTCTACCTTCCCACTTGTGGAATCAAGGCCACTTTGGGAAGAATCCTAGTGGATTTCAAGACCTCCTCTAGGAGAAGACTATCTTCAAGACCTCCTCTAGGAGAAGACTATCTTCAAGACCTCATCTCCTAGGAGTGGGAAGAACTTTGCCATTGTATCTTTCCTTTGATTGTGTTTGTGACTTGTGGATCTTGTATTGCTATTCTAGTGAATGTGTAATTGGGGAATTGTTTGAGTGGTTTCCTCTTTGTGTTCTTGAGAGTTTGCCCTTTTCCCCCTCCAAGTGTGAAAAGACCCCCCTCTAGGATTTCATCCTATATCATTTTGGTATCATGAGCAAGGTTGATTCACATCTTGGAGTCCCATCCCCCCATTTGCTAGCTTGATTTTGTTGTTTTTCGTCCAAATTCGAAAATCCCCACAAAAATAGCCCAATTTTTTTTTCTTGCAATTTGTTGGATCTTGTGAGATTTGGTTGTTTTGATCCACGAATTTGGAGTTTGGCAAGTGGATCTACCCATCTTCCTGCTTCCCCACCTTCCGAACCCTTGAAAATTGCCTTACCTTGGAAAATCCCCACGGATCCGGAGCTTTTCTTCCGCTCCCAGCACACCCCGTGCACACGGGCCCTCGAGACCCCGTGCACATGGGCCTCACTTACCCCGTGCGCACGGACCATCCAAGAACTTTCGACCATCTTTTGTTTGCACCATTTTGCTTCCATACCGACACTCGTGTTCTTCCGCACTATTTCTCGTGGTTGTTTGAGTTTCGGACTGCGGTTTCTCTTGTGTCCTAAGGTGTTTCGGCTACTTAGGCGCATTTGGACATCATCATCGCCGCCACTCGATCATCAACTCAGACACCACACCGGCTTCAACGACTTCATTCTTACCGTACGATCGGACGATAACCGCGACAACATCTCACCCTTGCTTTTGCATTGATAACGCGAGCCATTTCGCGTAGCTTACCCATTGAGACTAGCAAGTTGAGAATTGTCGGGCCACCCTATTGTGCACCATAATGATCTTGTTACCATCTTAGTGCCATAAGTCTCTCCCGTGCATATCTTACATACTTGTCTAATATCATACTTGGCTCTTGTTGGAAATATGCCCTAGAGGCAATAATAAAAGCATTATTATTATATTTCCTTGTTCATGATAATTGTCTTTATTCATGCTATAATTGTGTTATCCGGAAATCATAATACATGTGTGAATAATAGACACCAACATGTCCCTAGTAAGCCTCTAGTTGACTAGCTCCTTGATCAACAGATAGTCATGGTTTCGTGACTATGGACATTGGATGTCATTGATAACGAGATCACATCATTAGGAGAATGATGTGATGGACAAGACCCAATCCTAAACATAGCATAAGATCATATAGTTCGTTTGCTAGAGTTTTTCCAATGTCAAGTATCCTTTCCTTAGACCATGAGATCGTGTAACTCCCGGATACCGTAGGAGTGCTTTGGGTATACCAAACGTCACAACGTAACTAGGTGACTATAAAGGTATACTACGGGTATCTCCGAAAGTGTCTGTTGGGTTGACACGGATCAAGACTGGGATTTGTCACTCCGTATGACGGAGAGGTATCACTGGGCCCACTCGGTAATGCATCATCATTATGAGCTCAAAGTGACCAAGTGTCTGGTCACGGGATTATGCATTACGGTACGAGTAAAGTGACTTGCCGGTAACGAGATTCAACGAGGTATTGGGATACCGACGATCGGATCTCGGGCAAGTAACATACCGATTGACAAAGGGAATTGTATGCGGGATTGATTAAATCCTCGACATCGTGGTTCATCCGATGAGATCATCGAGGAGCATGTGGGAGCCAACATGGGTATCCAGATCCCACTGTTGGTTATTGGCCGGAGAGTCGTCTCGGTCATGTCTACATGTCTCCCGAACCCGTAGGGTCTACACACTTAAGGTTCGGTGACGCTAGGGTTGTAGGGATATGTATATGCAGTAACCTGAATGTTGTTCGGAGTCCCAGATGAGATCCCGGACGTCACGAGGAGTTCCGGAATGGTCCGGAGGTAAAGAATTATATATAGGAAGTGCTATTTCGGGCATCGGGACAAGTTTCGGGGTCACCGGTATTGTACCGGGACCACCGGAAGGGTCCCGGGGGTCCACCGGGTGGGGCCACCTGCCCCGGGGGGCCACATGGGCTGTAGGGGGTGCGCCTTGGACCATATGGGCCAAGGGAACCAGCCCCAAGAAGCCCATGCGCCAAGAGATAAGGAAGGGAAGAGTCCCAAAGGGGGAAGGCACCTCCTAGGTGCCTTGGGGAGGAGGGAATCCTCCCTTGGCCGCCGCCCCCCCTAGGAGATTGGATCTCCTAGGGCCGGCGCCCCCCTAGGCTCCCTATATATAGTGGGGGAAGGAGGGCCTCTCACCCCACGCCTTTGGTGCCTCCCTCTCCCTCTCCAACACATCCTCCTCCTCCATAGAGCTTGGCGAAGCCCTGCCGGAGTACTGCAGCTCCACCACCACCACACCGTCGTGCTGCTGCTGGAGCCATCTTCCTCAATCTCTCCTTCCCCCTTGCTGGATCAAGAAGGAGGAGACGTTACGCTGACCATACGTGTGTTGAACGTGGAGG
>NW_021170827.1:0-1051 GCF_002162155.2 Triticum dicoccoides
GGATGAATCAGAGGCGTGTGAACATGTCCTACTGTGTGTGAGCTAAGTGTGTGAACACGTTTTGGTAAAGGTAGCGGTGAGAGGCCATGTAGGAGTACATGGTGGGTTGTCTCATTGCAGTCGTCCTCAGGAACTGAGTTCTGTGTTTGTGATCCATGATTCAGCTACTACCACGCATTGGGCCCGAAACCAATGGACCCTCTCGGCTTCTTGATCACCCTTGTCCTCTGTCCAGGAGTTGCAAGTAGTTTCTGGTGTTTGTAGTATGCTGGAGGCCGTGGGCAGCGCTGACCGTAGGGGTGGGCTGTGATGCGGTAGGCACGTGGCACGGTGTACCGGGCGCCCGTTTGGTGTCTCGAGAACCCTGTTCACATCGTTTGGGGCTGTGAGCGAAACTCCGGCCGGATCTCCTCATGGATGGAACCCGAATAGGCGATAAACCTGGACTAAAGACTTAGGTGATTAGGTAGGTCGTGGCCGACACCCACGTTGGGCTTCCGCTTGAAGGTTGCCGAGTACATGTCGTGTAAACGACGGTAAGTGGTGAGAGCGTGTATGAAGAAGTACACCCCTGCAGGGTTAACCTAATCTATTCGAATAGCCGTGTCCGCGGAAAAGGACTTCTGGATTGCTTATATCAGTTCATAGACAAGTGAAAGTGGATACTCTAAAATACGCAAGATAAGCGTGAGTGCTATGGATGGCGTTCTCGTAGGGAGACGGGAGCGGATCCATAGTGGTGTATTGATATGGTGAATATGTGGACTCGTGTGCGCCACCTCAAAAGAGTTGCTTGCAGTCGTAGTTTAGGATAGCCACCGAGTCAAAGCTGGCTTGCTGCAGTTAAACCCCACCACCCCTTTGTTGATAATGATGCATATGTAGTTAGTTCTGATGTAAGTCTTGCTGGGTACATTTGTACTCACGTTTGCCTATTTTATGTTTTTGCAGAGAGACTTCAGTCTCACTAGTAGTTCCGCTTGGACTTCGACGTTTAGCTTGTTACCTCAGCTACGATCTTGTGCCCTCGGCAGTATCTGGTAGATAGTCA
>NW_021170828.1:0-1048 GCF_002162155.2 Triticum dicoccoides
ATGTAATAGATGAATTTTTTCGTCCGAAACCCTGATACTTCGAAAGAGATTGTCCAGTTTGTACACGAAGTGCATCCAGTTTTTGCCGTAACCCTCTCTACAATTTTGCACATGCTATGTGGGTGAAATGATGATACCATGCCAAGTTTCAACCTTTTCCGAGTTCATTTTGTAGTGCTTCTCAATTTCACGGTCATTCAGCTCTAAAAACACATCAGTAAATGAATGAAAATAGCAAATGATGCCAGAAAGGGTTGAAAGTTGATGACATTGCCTTGAGTCGTGCATACAGAACGCAAAAAAGTCCGGAGATGTAATAAATTTTAAAAAATTAAGTGTCGTTGTAACAGATGTGTTTTTTCGTCCGAAACCCTGATACTTCGAAAGAGATTGTCCAGTTTGTACACGAAGTGCGTCCAGTTTTTGCCATAACCCTCTCTACTTTTTTGCACATGCTATGTGGGTGAAATGATGATACCATGCCAAGTTTCATCCTTTTCAGAGTTCATTTTGTAGTGCTTTTCAATTTCATGGTCATTTAGCTCTCACAACAAATCAGTAAATGGATGAAAAATAGCAAATTATGCCGGAAAGGGTTGAAAGTTGATGATGTGGGCTTGAATGGTGCATATTGAACGCAAAAAAGTATGGAGTTGTTATAAGTTTAAAAAAATGAAGTGTTGGTGTAACAGATGAGTTTTTTCGTCCGAAACCCTGATACTTCGAAAGAGATTGTCCAGTTTGTACACGAAGTGCATCCAGTTTTCGCATTAACCCTCTTTACTTTTTTGCACATGCTATGTGGGTGAAATGATGATACCATGCCAAGTTTCAACCTTTTCAGAGTTCATTTTGTAGTGCTTTTCAATTTCATGGTCATTTAGCTCTAAAAACAAATCAGTAAATGAATGAAAAATAGCAAATGATGCCAGAAAGGGTTGAAAGTCGATGACGTTGCCTTGAATCGTGCATACTGAAAACGAAAAAGTCCCGAGATGTAATAAATAAAAAAAATGGAGTGCGTTTGTAACAGATGTGTTTTTTTGTC
>NW_021170829.1:0-1170 GCF_002162155.2 Triticum dicoccoides
CCGTCTCCATCGCCTCGGAGGCGACGGCCTCCCCGCCTCGTCACCGCCCCGACCCCGGAGGCCACCGCTCGCCGCCCCGTCATCATCTCCTCCCCGCCGGTCCTCACCGGCCCTCGCCGCCCGAGGACCCCGCCGTTGCTCTCCGCCCCGGTCCGCTTCACCACCGGCCGCGGCCTTCCTCCGCCCGCCCCCTGCCGTCGGTGCCGCCCCGCGCCTCACCGTCCTCTTCTCACCAACGGGTGGTGAGCTCCCCGTCGACCCCCGTCCTTCTCCCCCTCCGAACACGACGCCTCATGCCGTCCCGTCACCGCGCCCGCCTCTGCGTGGTCGCGCCCCGTCGCGGCTCCCGCACGCCCGCGCGTGCCCTGAGCGTGCCTCGCCCGTTGCGGCCACACTCACACACCCACCGCGCCGTTAGCCTCCCACGCCCCCCTTCTGCTGCCTGTGGCTGCACCGGCGCTGTCCCGAGGTCGCGCCTGCTCCGGCCGTGCCCGACCCCGGCCAGTTGGGCTAGCTCCCCTCGTCGCCGGCGACCACGCCCCGGGCGGCACCCGGCGCCAGCGTCCCGCCTCGCTCGGGTTCGCCCCCCTCCTCGGGTACGGGCGCCCACTTCCACGCCCGCACCCGAGCGCCCAAACCCACTAACCCCACAGGGGCCAATGACAGGCGGGGTCCGCCCCCAGAACGATTTAAAAAAAAAGAAATAAATAAATAAAAGGAAAATAAAAATGAAAATGAAATTAGTAAAATAATTAATTAGTGAATTAATTAAGTTAATTAATTTGGTTTAACTAAATTAACTAGAATTAGTTAACCTAATCAAGTAATTAAGCTAATTAACCTGTTTAGTTAAACTCAGTCAATGACGAATGGGACCCACCAGTCAGGTTGACCAGGTCAACGGTCAATGTTGACTGCTGACGTCATGCTGACGTCAGCAAACACTATTCTGGATAATGTTAATTTAATTAATAATTAATAAATTAGAAAATGATTTAAAACTTTAAAAATTAATATAAAATAATCCGTAGCTCGGATGAAAATACTTTCTACATGAAAGTTGCTCAGAACGACGAGACGATTCCGGATACGCAGTCCGTTCGTCCGCCACACACCCCTAACCTATCGAACTCGCAACTTTCCCCCTCCGGCTCCTCTGCCCGAAAACGC
>NW_021170830.1:0-3739 GCF_002162155.2 Triticum dicoccoides
CACTTAGGCTGGCCGGCATGTGTCCTTCTTCGTTCCTGTGTCTGTCCCTTCGGGGAAATGTCACGCTTTGAGTACCGGAGTCCTGTTAGCCCGCTACAGCCCGGTTTACCGGAGTCCTGCTAGCCCAGTGCTACAGCCCGGACCCACTTGCTGATGACCGACACGTTCGAAGCTGGGTCATGGATGCCTGTCCCTGTAAGTCTGTGCCACTTTGGGTTTACGACTAGTCATGTCAGCCCGGGCTCTTTATCATATGGATGCTAGCGACACTATCATATACGTGAGCCAAAAGGCGCAAACGGTCCCGGGAAAAGGTAAGACGACACCCGTGGGGATACCGTGCGTGAGGCCGCAAAGTGATATGAGGTGTTACCAGCTAGATCGATGTGACATCGAGTCGGGGTCCTGACAGGAACCACCGAAGATTCTGGTGCAGTGTTCGGCTGGGGGCCGAACCTGGAGCCCATGGGAGTCCGGCTCCCTTTGCGCCCAGGGTCCGGAAGGTCGCCTCGAGGCGCCCCCAGGACTGCCTCCCCTTGGCTCGGTGCCTGTTGAGACAACACCTCGACGTTGTCCGCGGGGCAAGGGGTGGAGGCGGTCGGAAGAGAACCGCTGTTCATATCCGATGAGTCTAGCGAACCGCTCGACGAAGATACGTCGAGATGAGCTCGGGACGGACTGCATAATCATGTTCGGCATGAGGAGAAGCAGTGCAGTGAAACATACCATGAATTACTATGGTGTCCAGACACTTACGACTTGCCAGGGGCTTAACCCTGGGTAGCCACTCGTTGCCGCTATAGGCGGCCGTCGTGGAGCAGTCCGGAGGGAGGGTCATGCCCTTC
Source organism: Triticum dicoccoides (assembly GCF_002162155.2). Taxonomy (NCBI): domain Eukaryota; kingdom Viridiplantae; phylum Streptophyta; class Magnoliopsida; order Poales; family Poaceae; genus Triticum; species Triticum dicoccoides. The sequence goes on from NW_021170830.1 coordinate 846, forward strand.
TTGGACCCTTCGGCCTCCCCGGTTGGGTCGGCCTTCCTTTTCTTGTCTCCCCCGGCTGTGTGGGGGGGGGGGAACTTTCCTCTTCCTCCTCCTCGTTTTCATGGGAGGAGGGCACGTCAGAGTTATGGGACGATGAGTCTGATACAACCTTGCGCCGGAGACCCTTTCGGGTCCCCGCGGCCTTCTTCTTGGCCTTCTTCACCGGCACCTCGTAAGGTGCCGGAACCAGCATCTCCGTCAGGAGAGCATCTGTTGGATCTTCCGGCAGGGGGCGGGGCAATCGATCTGCTCCGCTGTCTTCACCTGGTCCTGTTAAAGGCATGTAAGGCTTAGATCCCGCACATGATTAAACTGGGGAAAATGGATACCCTGTGAAATATAAAAACTTACCGGATTGACGTGGCGCTTTCCGCTGAGTCCGTGGTCCTCGGTGAGGGAAGGAGGTACCTCGGCGCCCTTGAACAGCACCCTCCAGACGTCTTCGTGCATCGTGTCATAGAGCTCTCGCAGCGTCTGGTGCTTGGCCGGGTCGAACTCCCACAAGTTGAATACCTGTTGTTGACACGAGAGAATCCGGCAGAAGAGCATGAACTGGACCACGTTGACGAGCTTGATTTTCTTTCTCATCATGTTCTTGATGCATGTCTGGAGTCCGGTCAGCTCTACCGAGGAACCCCAGGACAGGCCCTTCTCTTTCCAGGAGGTGAGCCGTGTGGGGATTCCGGATCGAAATTCGGGGGCCGCCACCCAGTTGGTGTCGCGCGGCTCAGTGATGTAGAACCACCCCAATTGCCACCCCATTATGGTCTCCACATAGGAGCCTTCAAGCCAGGTGACATTAGGCGTCTTGCCCACCATGGCGCCTACGCACTCCGCTTGCTGGCCGACCACCACCTTCGGTTTGACATTGAAGGTCTTCAGCCACAGGCCGAAATGGGGCTTGATGCGGAGGAAGGCCTCGCACACGACAATAAACGCCAAGATGTTGAAGATGAAATTGGGGGCCAGATCATGAAAATCCATCCCCTAGTAGAACATGAGCCCGCGGACAAACAGGTGGAGAGGAAATCCCAGTCCGCAGACAAAGTGGGTAAGAAAAACTACCCTCTCATGGGGTTCGGGCGTTGGGATGATCTGCCCTGCATCTGGCAGCCGGTGCGTGATATCCGCGGTCAGATATCCGGCTTCCCGTAACTTTATGATGTTCTCCTCCGTGACGGAGGAGACCATCCACTTGCCTCCTACTCCGGACATGCTTGGAGTGTTTTGAGAATAAGAACGCGAGCTTGGGCGCTAGAGCTCGAGTGTGCGGGAATGGCTATATACAAATCTTGCAAGTATTTATATCACGCTTACATATATACTCACGAATATGTATGTGACATGCACAGTGTGCTCATAAAATATCAGGAAAGTTATAAATCTATATGGCAAATACATGTAATAAAAAATCCTAAAATATATTTAAGAAAATCAAAATTGCTAAACTATGCAAGTGCAAAAAATATCATAAAATGCATTTAAAAAAATCAAAAAGTGAGGGCATGTAGATTAAGTTTAATCGCGCAACAATGGCGAGCGCTTAATTAATTAAAAAAATATAATTTGTTAGTAACCAAAGAAAAGCATTGTTATACTTTTCGTGATGAATGAGCTGGGATCAAAGATCGATTCCGAATACATACATACAAACTTTTCAAAATCATATATGTGGGCATCCAATAATTTATGGGAAATTTAGAAATAGATAACGACGAGCTTCTAGAAATTTATAGGCCAGTTAAAAATAAACCAAACTTCTAATGTTAATTTCAAAAAATTTAAATATAAGGATGGCGTTTAGAACATCGCGGTCCAAGTGAAAAAAAGATTTGACCAAAAAAACCAGAAAAGGGGAATTATTGGAAAGATAAAGAAGGCATCCAAAAGTTAAAAAACAATCTTCAAGAAGTTTAGTGATTTCCCAATCATTTTAAAAGTATAAGGATAAACCTGAACTGAGCCATGTCTCATAACGAGGCATACACTCAGGGCATGCTGAGAATGATCGACATAAACTAACTCCTCCGAGAATGGTGGAAGCTCACCTATGTTTTCGAGGAATATTTCAATCATATGTACGATGTAGATGCAAGCAGTAATTGTGCAAGTAGTAACCAGTAGAGAGCAATATAAAAACATAAAAACATTGAAAAAAAATTAAAAGTAGATGATATATGTGTAATAAAGTTAAATAGAAAACACAGTTTGAATGTATTTAGTAACTACAAAAGTCAGGAGCCGTTAAATATATATAATGATGTCACCTCTTTTTGTTGTGGCACAATGCTTAAAATAAATATTCAAAACATAGAAGATGACCCACGATGTGCTGGTCATAATAGGAAGTAGAGAAACATAAAACATTATACACTACGAAAATTCTTTTCTTCCTACAGGATTCAATCAAAACAACACTTATATAAAATTTCTATATACAATATAAAATCCTCAAAAATTACTAGCCCGTGCTTTGATGACTAGTGAGTCACATAATCGATATTGGTATAAGCGTTGGGCTTGCTAGCTTAGCCCAACAACAATCGTCTGATCTGGACAAGGCGACCATCCCTACCATGTAGCATAGATAGTATTCTTAGGGCATCTCCAACGTCGACTCTCAAACCTTCTACATGCCTCTGGAACGCGCTGTCTGGACCGTGGAAGCCATCTAACGCAGGCCTATATCGGTCCGTGGAGCGGTCCGGATGCGTTTTTTCCCGCAGAGCGGAGACAAATGTGAGGGAGGTTTACGAGAGTCCTGACTGCTGTCACGCCCACTTTTTACTGTCCTGGCACATCCAAAACCCCTCCCCCCACCCACGTTCCCGACCGTCGTCCAGATGCCCACATTC
>NW_021170830.1:4595-5743 GCF_002162155.2 Triticum dicoccoides
TGCCGGCCGGGAGCGCCGCCCGCTGCACGCCCGGCTGAACATGCCTCCTTGCCGCATTCAAACGCCTCATTTAAACCCACGTGGAAGCCGAGAAATCTACTCCGACCACGCGTCCATTCATGAGAAGGCCGGCATTAAAGTCAACGCCAGACAAACTCCTCCCATCTGCCCTCTATTTAAACGAGGCCAGACGCCGGGCAAGAATCACATCACTCCACCGCTCCACATCTCCCCGTTCACCATTTTCTCCACTCTTTCGATGTCATCCGACGAGCCAGAAGAGCAGTTCTCCGGCATAAAAAGCCGGTTGGGTGGCCCACCAAGCCTGCCGGATACGAGCGAGGCAGCTCGCTGCTTCACCTCCCTTGCCTAGCCAGACGGATCCAGGTGCCACCCCAAGCCGGCGCGTGGTTCAGCAACTCGCCGCTCGAAGCCAGCTCACGGAGGAGTGGCGAGTTGCTCCTTCCTGGCACGGCGGGGAGCACGGCGGCATGGGCATCGCCACCTCCTATGCCTGCGACCACACCATCAGCCGTCGACGCGCGCGTAGCTGCGCCATGCACGCAGAGAAAGAAGCCGGCTGCACGGATGTCGACGAGGTGGCGGTCATCATGAAGAGAAGTGGAACACGGGAGGCTGCCTCTGCTTGTATCCAATAGAGGCCACCGCCGACGAGTCGCCGACTTGTACAATCGGTGACCTGTCCCGTCTTTATCTTAGAACATCCTATGCACACCCATCTGGGCTCCACGGAAGCACTTTCCCCTCCGGCTGATGCACCCTCTTTGCCACTCCAACGAGCGACGTAGCCGGACATAGGGAAGATACAGGGGAAGAATATGCCTCTGGGGCTCCGAACAGTCCGGTTAGCGGGCTGCCGGACCTGGGGAAGACAAAGGGATCCACCACGGCCGGTCGCAGACTAGTGTAGTGTATCCGCGTCGTGGGAGTGGAGCTCCGTCTGACTGTACATGCATATAGTTTTACCTTTTTAGTTAAACTATGTCCAAAATATAACCGTTTTTGTCTGGTTTGTTTGAAATCTGTCATGTTTGTATGAGATCAGGCAGTATTTGTATGAATTTCATCCGGTTTATTAAAAAAGAGTTTGAAATGCATGCGGCTAGCGTTGGATGACATCCTCCTGC
>NW_021170830.1:6063-10883 GCF_002162155.2 Triticum dicoccoides
GTCGGCGGGCGGATGCGGAAGGAAATTTTGTGGGTCGCCGTTGGAGATACCCTTACTTGATTTTAATTGGTACAACATTTACTTGTGGCATGCTTAGGTTTTTGCGTTAAGATTTTTTTTGTTTCTTGCACAAATTTTTCATGTTTTTAGTATGATGCAATGATCCTATACTCCATGTAATATTTAGAAATTTAATCTTCAATTTCCACTACAATGCGTGGGGTACAGTTTAGTTCGTTGAACATGATAGGTCATTTTCTCGCGACTTCTCAGGATTTCATTTGTTATAATATTATGGAAAATGATGGATCTTAGCGACCAGAACCATATAACTAGCTTTTTTTCATTTTGGAAAATCAGACTATACAACTGGCTTGTTCAATTAGTTCTCATAGCTGCCGTTAACATCCATTTTGTTTTTTATTTTGTGGGCCGGGGCAGATAGGGATCGGGGGAGTGGCAGATGTCGTAGGTTTTTACATTATCTTGTTGTCCTGTGGAACTGTGATGCATATTCTCAAACATTTAAACTGAAGAAAACACTTGCTGCCGGGGCCAAAGGGCTTTAAATATGGTACATTGTTCCGGGGAGCTACACCCATATGTCTCATCATATATTAGCATGTGATAGTATATATATACTATACTTAATCATTTAAAGTTTGTTGATGTACTTTATCTAAGATACTCTAAAGCGAGCTAAATGAAAAAAAATTATGGGCAAGCCTATAAATTTTACTATATATTTTAAATACCTACATATCTATACGTAAAAACAAGTATAAAAAAGTACATACTACCTAAAAGGTAGTATATATGGTACCGAAATATTCTTATATACTATATACTACACGTAGATACGCTTCAATATGATGGATACTACCTACAATGTATGAAACACTTGTGGATGTAACCACACCTTGTTGTAGGAAAAAAAATCCTGTCATGATGTAGGTTTCAGTAGAAAAATCGCCACTTATATGCCCAAATTAATATGATGGGATACTGCGAGGAAAGCATGTGGTAGAATTGGTCGCCTCCATCCCATCTCCCCATGACCATCTCGCCATCGTTGAAGGAAACGGGTACGTCAAGCCTGTCAAGCCATCGGTGGCGGCGGCCTCATCACCTCGCTATGGAGAGCTCTCTAGCTGCGGAACGGCGGCGATCCTTGATGGCATGCACTCCAGCGGAGCCTGAACTCCGAGACAGCAGCCCGTAGGCCTATTGGTGGTTGCTGTGTCACCATGGCTGTTGGGTGTGTGTGGTGCTGACAGTGGATCATGTTTCTTGCTCACAACAGCTTTATGACCACCTTGATGACCATAAAAAATGATTGATCTTGCAGTTAGCAGCCAGAACCGTAGAACTAGCTTTATAGTCATGGAAAATTGACCATAGACATGGATTGTTTCATTCGATTTTCGTAGCTGCCGCTAACATATATACAAATAACCAGCAGCCGGGCATGCATGGCTAGCTTGACTATCAAACGGTCAGACTAATTAATTCGAAACATATAGGAGATGGCGTCTGTTTCCCAAACTTTGTTCTATTGGCTTTTTGGGTTGCTACCAAGATGATTTATTTACGCACGTAAAAAAAAAACCTTGAGATGCTATCCACGTTGTGAGAAATGGGGAAGAACTCAACTATAGCAGGTTGTCTTGAACTCACGTGCATCCCACCAGCACCCGGCTGCTAATATGCATCATGCATGCATCTAGTGCGTGTCACACAGAAGGAGTGCTCGTATAAGATATATGCATTGTCATACCCACGATGGATCGGCTGCTAATATGCATCATGCATGCATCTAGTGCGTGCCTTTCTGGTAATCTAGTCTTGCAATGTCTTGGTTGGAGCGGCTGCTATGAAACGTCAATGCAATCTACGCAATGTTGTCTTTGGCCCAGTATCAATCATATGAAGATACCAATAAAACATGTGCTAAGAAAACATTGTCATACTCAGACCATGCTGAAAAACACACATGTTCCATTAAACTATACTAATAAATCAGACAAACATCGATTAGTAAATGAATTACAAGACCTGAATAGCAAAAGAAAGGTGCATTTTAGTTATGAATGCTAGCTACCTATAATTTTTTTATTTGATTTTAAATTTTGTCACATACTCTATCAGGTTTAGAGAAATATGATCTTTTGGTATTGAGCCGACGTTGGAAGTCAATTTGGCACCTCGTTTTGCCTCCTAAGTATATGTATAATTGGAACGGGAAGCTACACCTTTTTATATCATATAGATAAACACAGCTAGCAAACATTAATAACATCCTTCCTGCTCCTATAATGAGTCACATAATCCAAATTGTTATAATAGGTGGATTTGCTAGCTTAGTCCAACAGCAATCGTCTGATCTGGACAAGGCGACCCTGCCCACCAATGTAGCATACATAGTATTCTGGCACAGTTGACATAGTATTCTGGTCATTTAATTGTGGCATGCTTAACTTTTTGGGTTAAGTTTTTTTCCATTTCTTTCACAAATCGCTCATAAATATATTTTAGTATGATGCAATGAACCTATACTTCATGTAATATTTTGAAATTAAATCTTTAGTTTCCATTGCAATGCGTGGGGTACAGTTTAGTTCGTTAAACATAATGGGTAATTTTCCTGCAACTTCGCAGGACTTCATTTACGAGACTATCATATAAAATGATGGATCTTAGCAGTAGCGGCCAGAACCATAGAACAGTTTTTGTTTTTGGAAATTTTGACCATAGGAACTTGTTTGTTCTGTTAGATTCATGTAGATGCTAACATCCATTATATTCTATTTTGTGGCGAGGGGAGGGATGGTAGTTGGAGGGGTTGGCGCAGATATGATTCGGCATTGGCAGATGTCATAGGTTTTTATATTATCTTGTGGTCATGTGGAAGTGCGGATGCATATTCTCGGCCTTCATCTTATTTGCAAAGCAACTTCATCAAGCATTTAAACTAAAAATAATAATAATACTTGCTGCCCCCGCCGAGTGAAAAACGACAAAAATGAACCTTTCCAAATACTTTGAGCATAAAATGAACCCGGTTTAAAAAGATTTCATAAAATGACCGTTTCCATGATGCCTGGTCTCAGGGCGCTATGCTAAACAACACAACGCCCTAAGGCCATAGAATCAGCGCTGACATACCACATCAGACTTGCTTGGGACCATGACGCCCGGGTTCAAGGCGCCATGGGCAATAGCAGCCGAGGGTGCCATGCACGTGAACCAGGGACGTCACTTATGTAGTTGTACTAGCACTTAATCAGTAGATATGCTCCTTGCGACAGCCGGATTGGTCAAGTCCAAGTGATCACATACTATGAAGAGTAAGGTGAGACGAGACTGAAGTTTCTGAACATGACTAGAATAATCTGTTTTGGTAGTTGTAGAATAGAATAGTCTAGTATATTACGTGAGCCACTGTTAATTAATCATTTAGATGTGCAATAACTTGGGTCGTGCTATTCATCACGCTGGATGAGAAATAGTTATTCTTCACTTCTCTCTTATTACATCACTACACCACATTTTTACGCCCTGTAAATTTTGTCCTACGTTAGAAGTGAAAAGAGAACTTCAGAAAATTTATGTCACTCGAAGACAATATTTCACATGATGTAAAATTATGAACATAAAAGGATAGTACAAATACACATATAAATATAAAATTTATGATTTAATCATTTATGTCTTACTTTTCTTATAGCAATTTTTGTGTAAGTGAATTGATAATTTGATATGAACGTAGTTATTCATAGCTAAACGTAAATTCTAAAAGTAAGAATGTACATTCTGAAATACTTTTTATTGGTCTTTGATGCACAGCTCTCACTATCATGTTCACTTATAGTATGTCTACAGAATTAGTGTAAATATATATGAAATAAAACTATTTCCCAAGACAAACATAATGATACCATTTATACATGCTAAAATCATATAATTTTGTATATATTAGTGATCAAAGTTATGCGTTAAAGACCGTACAAAGTCAAGCGCACCTTATATTTTGGGAAGGAGGGAGTACAATAGAAGCTCGACGTTGCACACAATGATTATCATCATACATCAACCCATATCTTGTTTATCATTTCACATCCAACTTGACATATATCACAAAGATACTCTCTTCATAAAAAATATATAGGGCCTAATACCTTTTTTGAGGTTGCCTTTGACCACGGTTTAGAGCAATAATATATGACATGCATGTTACACAAAGCATACCGCCAAATTTGTATGTGAAATGGGCTTCGAATGATAAAATTTTATAACATGCATCTCATGTATTATTAAGGTTATCAATGGTCAAAGGAAATCTTGAAAAATGTACTAGAGCGTATGTATCATGATGGAAGGGGTACCATTTTTAATATTTATATATTAATGCAATTGTCGATATGCTAATCGATTAACATGAAATGGAATTGTATATCACATTGAAAAATTTACAACAGAGGATGTCAGTAAAACCAGATTGGACATGAAACCATCTATAACCATGTATGCATGCCTCAGCAAAACCTCGTAGGAAACAAAAAATTGGATTTATCATCTTATGCCGAGGGAGGGATGCGTTAGGATTGACCACATTCAAACGCGTTTGTGATTGTGTGAGCACTGAAGCCACCATCGGCGAGGGTGGGAAGGAGAATAAGGGGCAACACGAATGAAATGCCATGTGTTGAAATCAAGGATTTCGTCCTATTGGGGTCTTGAGTCATGGTTATTAGGTTAGGGGCATGTGGTTTTTTTTCTCCCGTTGCAACACACGGGTTTTTTTTTTGCTAGTTATTCTT
>NW_021170830.1:12096-16263 GCF_002162155.2 Triticum dicoccoides
ACCTAGGTGATTATCTATTGGTTATGAGATGGGCTAAAAAATAGCATTCACACAACGCATGCATATAAAAATAGTATATCGGAATACTAATTAGCTATTAGAAATAAATGCAATGCACTCTAAACCTTGTCTATTGAGGAAACACACACAAATTTAACTGTGCCTTCTAAACCGTGACGGAGGGAGTATATATATAGGCTGTTCGACTAATGAAAGTGCTTCATTCCATTAGATCTCACACATGTCGTGATACGGAGCACAATATTATAGGAACCTCGAATACGCATGTCCCCACAACCCCACCTTCCTATGAGGGTATAACACGCAAGTCCGAACCAAACAGTGTGCACCTTATTCTACATAGTACCTTAGAGAGTGATGCGCACCAATTTATTTTTACATGCATGCATGTCACATTAAAAAAATGGGATGGGATAAAGCCCACCTCAACATGCAGCCATGCATGCAAAACACCCACCGCCACATGCAACCATGCATGAGAAAATATTTATAATTCTACTTATATTGAACAGATATTTTCAACTATACATAATAAAATATAATAAGTCATATGTATTTTTAATTTTGATTCACATGTTATTAATCAAAATATTTATATCCCACATTATCAAATCTTATTGAAATATATTGCAACCGATTTCTGCAGCAATGCGCATGCTATCATCTGGTATTCATTAACATGGCAAGTCAATTTCCCGCAATCACCTATGATTTCAGTTATAGATGATATAATTCCTACTTACGCAAACAGAGAAAGTTAAAACCCCAATCCTATATGCGGTCTATAGCAGGGGAAAAGCTAGTCGATCACCCATTGACAAACAAAACATGAATCATTTCGCAACGCTTGCTATCAGTTCTTTTTACGTTCTCGGTTTTTATAAATTTCTAGGTTTTATTTTAATCATAGTGCACATTTTATTTTAACATTTGCAAACATCAGTTTAATAAAAAGTGAACATTTTTTATTACAGGATGAGCAATTTTTTTAACATGGTGATCCATTTTTAATGACACCATGAACAGTTGTTAAAAATGGTGAAACAATTTTTTATACATAGTGGACGATTTTTAATACATGGCAAAGATTTTTAAATACGCGATGAACATTTATTGGGAAACACAACGAACAATTTATTATGCATAAATAATGCTAGAAAAACCATGGCAAGAAAACCAGAAAAAATGACCAACACACAAACGTTCCACCATCGTCCAGGTTTTGTACAAACATGAAACATGACATTTTTTAATCATAGTGCACATTTTATTTTAACATTGTAAACATTAATTTAATACAAGGAGAACATTTTTTATTATAGGATGAACACTTTTTTTAACATGGTGATTGATTTTTAATTGCACCACGAACATTTGTTAAAAATGGTGAAATAATTTTTTTACGGAGTGGATGATTTTTAATACATGGCAAAGATTTTTTAAATACGTGATGAACATTTATTGGAAAACACAACGAACAATTTATTATGCCTAAATAATTCTACAAAAACCATGGCAAGAAAACCAGAAAAAATGACCAACACACAAATGTACCACCATCTCTCATAAAATATCGCGAGGCTGACACTGGGAAGCCACATCAACTTGAACTGGGCCCCTGGCCCATCATCGCTAAAGTGTGCGCCGCCTCTCATATATGACGGTAATGAGATCTATATAGGAGGTCTTGTAAAAAGTGGTCTATTGGCTGCTTCAAGATAATCATCATATATGGTGTTGTCACAACTACAAGGTGGTTGGGTGTGCACAACAGGGATAGAGACATATGATTGTCTGCATATTTAAGTATGGTTGATGTCATTTGTGCGCGGATAAGAAAATAGATATGAGGGAGGAAGGAAGGAAGTCAATGGTGAGGTGGCATGGTAAAGCAAGTGATTGGAGTGAGGTAGTGATCGACTGTTCCTATCAGGTGCCACTAGTAGAAAAAGGGCCTTCAGTCCCGGTTCATAAGGGCCTTTAGTCCCCGTTCTGGAACCGGGACTAAAGGGTCGGTACTAATGCCTATCCCTTTAGTCCCGGTTCAATCCAGAACCGGAACTAAAGGGCGCGGCCACGTGGAGCTCCACCTTTAGTCCCGGTTGGTAACAGCAACCGGGACTAAAGGAAATTTTATGATTTTTTTTTGAAATTTTTTTATTTTCAAATTTCTGAATTATTTTAACCTCTAGTCTGTAATCACCACCCCTCATCACTTCTTAATTTATCCTCTAATCACCCTCAATTTATCCTCTAATCACCCCTCATCATTCCAAATCATCTAACTTTCCGAACGGTCACCCATCCTCCCACTCCCCCAGCCTGAGCACGCTTAACTTCCGGGTTCTATTCTCCCTCGCTCCAAGTCTGCACTTCTTGTTTTCCTGACAATACTAAGATGTCAATCCTATTAACCTTCAGGAATTTAGCTTGAGCATGAAGTGACACATTTCATAGTTTTATTTTGAAACTATTGTTTTAAAATACAATAATTATTTAGTAACACTAATATTTCTTGAATAATTAGTTTGACCATTGTTTGACCACAGTTTGACCACAGTTTGACCAGATTTGACCAAAATTGAAATAACAGAAATAATTATTTAGTAACACTAATATTCTAGGATAATTAGTTTGACCATTGTTTGACCACAGTTTGCCCACTGTTTGAATTTTTTTCGATTTTTTTCACTCTAGATCTTAAAAGCCCCGTAACTTTTTTTCTATTAGGTTTTTAAGGATTTTGAAAATGTTTAACGGGGTTCCCCCGGTTAAATTCGGATGTAACTTTTCGAGTAGATGATTTTTCATATAAAAAACTTTTTCATCCGAGTTAGTATGCAAAAGTTATGTCCATTTTTACAAATTTCAGAGAGATTTTGCAAATAAAGTCAAAATTCACATTTGCAAATTTTCCCAACAACTAGACCACATATCACATGGGAAACTTATTTTCTTTTATTTTTTTGACATTTCCATCATTTTCTTTTTTTTAAACTGAAAAGGCGATCCAGGGGGGGTAGAGTTTGAAAATGGGATCTTTAGTACCGGTTCGTGGCAGGAACCGGGACTAAAGGTCCCATTTTCATTAGTCCCGGTTCGTGCCTCAAATCGAGACTAAAGGTCTAATCTTTAGTCCCGGTTTGAGGCACGAACCGGGACCAATGGTTGTGGGCCAGGAGCGAGGCCCATTGGTCCCAGTTCATCCCACCAACCGGGACCAAAAGGTCCAGATGAACCGGGACCAATGGCCCACGTGGCCCGGCCGGCCCCCTGGGCTCACGAACCAGGACCAATGCCCCCATTGGTCCCGGTTCTGAACTGAACCGGGACTAATGGGCTGACCCGACCTGGACCAAAGCCCTGTTTTCTACTAGTGTGCTGGCCAAAGGAGGTAGAACAGGTGGATGGGATGCCAAGAAAATAGTTTTAGTGAATCATCTTTATTTTTTCCTAATATATTTTTTGTAGTACATAAATGGAATGTGTGTCATTCCATTATTTTGGTCAACACAACATATTATTACACAAATAATCTCGCACATAAGAATTTAGATATATTCCCATATGCATGAGCATTTCTATATGTCTACATGTCCTTGATGCATCCACGTGGAATAGCTATCAGTTGTAGGTCAGAACTTCTACCTACAGTCATCCCGAATTTTTCGGACATATCCAATGATTCTGGACTTGCCCCATCTGGAAGCACCCAATCGAAGTGGTAGAGCAGGTTTGCCAAAGTGATCTCCAAGGTTGACGCGCCGAATAGCATACCAGGACATTGCCTTCGTCCAGCACCAAAGGGGGTGAATTCAAAGTGTGTCCCATTGTAATCTAAGTTGTTGTTCTCAAACCTCTCTGGCAAAAAGGCTTCAGGGTGTTTCCAGTACTTTGGATCCCTAGAAACTGCAAAGACATTAATTAATACAGTGGCGCCTTTAAGCAGCTCATAACCCATAATTTTACAATCCATTCTGGCCATGCGTGGGATTAGTGGAGCCGGTAGGTGCAACCTAAGAACCTCCTTAATGACCATTCGCATGTAGTGGAGGTTTCCAAGGTCACTATTTTTTATGATTGTTCGATCTTCACCTAATACTTTTCTTATCTCTAGTTGAGCCTTAAACATTGTTTTAGGATGAC
>NW_021170830.1:17991-19751 GCF_002162155.2 Triticum dicoccoides
AACGAGCTCTGACATAGCCCATTCCAAAATTGTTCCTGTGGTATCTGTGGCACCAGAAAATATATCCTGCCAATGAAAATTAAGGTACATTAAATTAGAAGGTATTATATATGTCGCACTTATAATGAAACAATTTGTGAAAAAAAATCTTTCATTTGAAATAAATTGTATGTGGTATTTAGAAGTGAACTAATGGATTTTTTTACATACTTTGAAGCCTAAATCCCGTTACACATATTTTTTCAACATGTCAAGGCATTGAACGCAAGTAACTTCTCGAGGTATGATATCATGTGAGGCCATATGCCTCCCCTCTGTTTACACTTGACAGAAAAAGAGGTGAAAGATCACAATTACAAAATGAGACATTCAAGTTTATGAGGAATATGATTTCTGAGTGGTTTGATCAGGATGTTTCTTTATTCTTATAGAAAACATCACCACTTTATAGTCGACGTAGGCATCTCTATAGTGGCAAAAAGAATAGCAAACTTAATAAAGCAACATAGGTTATCCTCAAGATCTTTCACAAAATTCATAGCAGGGCATGATTTCCTCGATTGCTAATTATGTGATAAAACTTACAAAAACCCTTTTCATGCTAGAAAAATATTGAAGGGCTTATTATTCATGGGTTGCATCAAAATAGAATTGACAAGGGATTCTCAAAATTGATTTTGGCGAGACTTATGACAATGTAAAGTGAATGTTCGTTCCACAACCAATGTTCATGGTATCTTTCTCATTTATGTGATGTCACTTGAAGGAAAAATGTATGCAAGGTGGGTTCTTCGGCGTGAGAATCAATGATGATATAGAACATTACTTCCAAGAATAAAAAGATCTCCATAAGGGTTCTTTATTTTCATCAGTGTCGTTCAACATTGTGGCGGATATGATGGTTGTAATATTAAAAGAAAGAAGGATTAAGGACAAAGCCATGGTGTTTCACCCAGGTGGGTCATGATAGACCATATGTACTCATTATGAGGTTCATACCTTTGTATTGTTACTCCATGATAATGGATTGTCAAATATCATGGCGTCCGTATTATGAGTTTCTTTGAAAATACTTAATAGTAAAGATTATAATACATGCATACTTATCCTATTTGACACAATTTTAGTGTTTCAATTCAAATTCATTTGAATCTTATTGAGTGTTACCACAGTTTCTCGGGGGTCATCAAATTTTCCTATAACCGGTGGATTACCAGAAATTCTGACCAGAAAGAAATAATCTTGACATATATGACATAGATAATGGTAACTAAATGGTTAATGATTTAAGTTTGTCGGGACAAAAGTAATCAATCTTTCCTATCTGGTGTCATATGTATGCATCTGCTACGAGTAGAAAAAGCTTGGCTTGTTAAGAATACTCACAAATAAGACGGCGCATATGCTATCTGTGGTTAGAGGGAATGCCAACGAATCATCGTTCTGTAGCCTGAGCAGCACGTCCAGCAGGTCCTCGTCATCGGTGCTTGAGGCGCCACCAGCAGCAGCTCGCGCGGCCTTCCGCTCCTCGATCACGTCGGCGATGATGCGCTGCATGCGGCCGTAGCTCTTCTTCATGCGCCGCGCACCAAAGCTGAGCCACCGCGCCAACCGTGACGATGGGAAGAGGTCGACGAGGCAGAAGCCGCCCAGCAGAGTGAGCACCACGTCCAGCTCGCGGATGTACTCGTCCTGCTGCGTGAACCTGCCGCCGAACACCGCCCGGGACACGACGTTGTTGCTGAGCTCCATCATCTTCT
>NW_021170830.1:20650-23770 GCF_002162155.2 Triticum dicoccoides
TTCATGAGTCTTCAGGTCCAGAGTTTCAACAGAACTTGGAGGTGGTCACATCACAATACTTGTACCGTGTCTCTATCCAAGCTGCACTTGCCAACAAGCTGCTTGCCATGGAGGGCTGGTTAAGTTTGTGTTTCATAGCTCTATGCACGCTTGTGGCCCTTTGGTTTCGCAAGCTCTCCGGGGGCAAGAGAAAGCCACAGCTTCCTCCCGGGCCATGGACTCTTCCCATCATCGGCAGCTTGCACCACGTCGCCAGCGTCCTCCCTCACCGCAGGATGATGGAGATGTCTCGCCGGCATGGGCCGCTGATGCATCTTATGCTCGGCGAGGTCCCCACGGTGATCGTCTCCAGCGCGGAGGCGGCGGCACTGGTGATGAAGACCAACGACCTCGCCTTCGCTGGCCGGCCTCACAGCGCGACGCTGGACATCTTCGGCTGCGGCGGTAGGGGCATCGTCTTCGCCCCCTATGGTGACCCATGGCGCCAGATGCGCAAGGTCTGCACCATGGAGCTCCTCAGCTCCAAGCAGGTGAGGCGTATGGACGGCATCAGGCCGGAGCAGGTGGGCAACCTGCTCCGCTACGTCGCCGCCGCAGCCTCCACGGGTGCTGCCGTCAACGTCAGCGAGAAGGTGATGGCGCTCAGCAACGACGTGGTGTCACGGGCGGTGTTCGGCGGCAAGTTCCCGCAGCAGGAGGAGTACCTCCGGGAGCTGGATGAGGCGTTCGTGCTGCTAGGTGGTTTCTGCCTCGTCGACCTCTTCCCGTCATCGTGGCTGGTTCGGTGGCTGAGCAACGGCGAGCGCCACATGAGGAGGAGCTATGGCCACATCCAGCGTATCAATGCCGACGTCATTGAGGGGCGCAAGGCGGCGCGAGCTGCCGCACAGGACGGTGCCTCCAGCACCGACGACGACGACGACCTGCTGGACGTGCTGCTCAGGCTGCAGGAGGAGGACACGTTCACATTCCCTATGACCACTGAGAGTATAGGCGCCGTCTTGTTTGTGAGTAATTTTCTTTATACTTCTTATTAATTTGCCTATATCTTTACAATTCATGTTGCATAGCTAACTGATTATGTGATATCATATCTGCAAAGTTTAAATGCAAAAAAAAACCTAGATTCATCCTTTCATACATGTCTTAATGTCGACTTTTGTCATTAATAAACATAAATTGTTGGTTATGAATTGATTTTTTGTTTCATACTACTACATATACGTCTATAATCTATAAACATACATACCACAACCATTTTTTTCAGGACATATTTGCAGGTGCCACTCAGACCACGGGAGTTGCCTTGGAGTGGGCTATGGCTGAGCTCATTCGTCATCCCCAAACCATGGCGAAAGCACAGCTTGAGATCCGAGAGGTTCTAGGTCAAGATCGAACTGTGATTACTAATAGTGACCTCGCTGAACTCCACTACATGCGGATGATCATTAAGGAGGTTCTTAGATTGCATCCACCTGGTCCTTTGATCCCCCGCAGGGCCAGGGAAGACCGTAAAGTTATGGGTTTTGACATGCTTGAGGGCACCAATGTATACATTAATGCTTTTGCGGTTTCCAGGGATCCAAATTGTTGGGAAAGCCCTGAAGAGTTTAAGCCTGAAAGGTTTGAGAACAATAACATGGATTACAACGGGACATACTTTGAATTCACCCCCTTCGGTGCTGGTCGGAGGCAGTGCCCTGGGATACTTTTTGGCACATCAACCATGGAGATTGCTTTGGCAAATCTTCTCTACCACTTTGACTGGGTGCTTCCTCGCAAGGCAAACCCGCAATTTTTGGACATGACCGAGAAATACGGGATCATCGTTGGAAGAAAATATGACCTACAATTGATACCTATTTCCCGTGGAGGTTTCCATGCCACATAGACATAGATGGACGTGCATTGCCACGTAGATATGTCTGTACTTTTGTTGAGTATACCAATATGTATCATTGCACCAATAAGAATAAAAGAACCTCGCTGAACTTGCAATATATTATGGTGGATGGCACAAACTACTGATTGTACCAAAACACGAAGTTTGCACTTTTTAAATTGCCCCTGGTGGCGATGGGTTAGTTATTGTATTGATGCATGTTGTACGGACCAAATTTCAATCTAGTTTCGTGGTTTGATATCCTCCGTGTAAAATGCAAGGACTGACCTATAGTTTCTTCTTATTTTTTCTTTTTAGTCCTTTTGGAAGATGTACTGCTAGGTTTATCTAATGAAATCTGGGTCATTTGGACCGACTTTGCTAATAGTTACGGCCTCGCCCAAGCATTCGTAGGTGCGTCTAACGTGCAATCAGCATTAGGTTACTGACTTGGCATGCTCTAGGCCAAATGTAGCTTGGTGATTTTTTATTATCTAAGGTTTTGCACTGTTCGCATCGGGTTTAGTTTACGGACCAACTTTTCTCATAAAATAAACTGGGTTTTGATTATGAATCAAAAGGAAATGTGCACCCTACTGGTAAGATTCATAAAAAACAATTATCTCAGTCATTCATTTTCTGAACGGTAATCTCTCTTGCCACATTTTTTGGGAGCAGTGGTTTATCCACTATATTGAGACTATTACCCTATAGTCTATAGGCCATAAGAAATCACTCTCTCTTTTCAGTCTGCTCTCACTTTCAGTGTCACTGATTTGTTGTAAAACTCCGCTATCCTAGAACTCTGATTAATCATCTCTGCGGACTGCAGTGGCAACTTTTTTTTTTTCGAAAAATGGAATATATTAATATCGCGAAGATACCAATTACACCCGTCCGCTGCACCAACAAGATATCGGAAGACATCAAGGATGCACACAACCAAAAACAAAAATAAAAAAGATAGAAATATAAAAACAAAGACCCCGTCGCAGTGATAAAAAACACGCAACAGAGACAATCTAACCACCACCGAAGACAACACCCGGACAATAGAAGAGGTTCTCAAAAAACGACGCCTCCAAGAAGGAAAACGTGCTCAAGCAGTGGCAACTAATATACAGTGTCATCTTCCTAACTCCCACTTCATTCAGTATGTCGCCTAGTGATGCATCTTAAGTCACATGGCTTTCTTGTTACTCCATCCGGTCCTTTTTAGTCCACATATAAGTTTTGTC
>NW_021170830.1:29285-33640 GCF_002162155.2 Triticum dicoccoides
AATATGTGAATCCAACCTTGCCGATGAATGGGAGAATTGGCCATGCTACTACTAGCTATTCGGCCAGTTACTCTCAACCATCATATGCTACACCTCATGTTAGTAATTTTTCAGCACCGTATGCAACTGTAGATGTTCGTAATTCGGCCCCGCATCTTCATGGTCATAGCCGAATAAGTGAAATTTTTACAGGAACACATGTGCGGTCATCAAATACTGTAGCATATAATGCATACTCTACGCAATTCAAGAATTTCGGCAACACTCACAAATCATTGCCGAAAGAATCTGAAAGTATTGCGGAGCAATCCCTTCCAGAAGTGGTTGTGGCTGCATTAAAAAAGAGCTTGGCACAAAACAAGAGAATTAGTGCGCTTTGCCTTGAACAATATGAAAAGGGGTTGTTTCCTGATTATGCTGCAATAAAGGCTAGTGTTTTACAGGAAGATGAAACATCATCAATTGATAGTATTGGTGAGAGAGCATATGGTTATACAGCAGTGCATACACCTCCACCTAGTACCGTAGCATATTATACACCCCCTACACAATTGCAAAATTTCGGCAACACTAACACTTCATTGCCGAAAGATCCTAAAAGCATTGGGGGGCAAACTAATCTAGAGCGGACTGAAATTGAGAGGGGAGTTAAAGCTTTGCGTGATAGGGTGCAAGTACTTCTCCAAGAGAAAATTGATAGGGAATTAGCTCAAAGAAAAGAATCCTTGCCAATTGATTTAACTGGTGAAAATAATGATGATTCGGAAACTAAAAGTTCTTCGGTTGAAAAAGCCGAATCAAGTAGTATATATTCCGAATCCATCAAATCCAAAGAGGCAAAAATTGTTGAGAAAGGGCATGGAAACTATACCAAGACAGCCATACTTGATTTTTTTGAAGTTAATGGAACCTACTTCCTGCCCTATGAGTTTCGTGCCATAGAAATTGATGAGCTTCAAGAACAAGAACAAGTGGCCGAAGAAAGTTTGATGGACGAAGTTCTTCAAACTAATGGTGCACGAAATCAAGAGAAAGATGATGACAGGGCGCTGGGGAGCTATCCGAAGGCGGAGCAAGATATTCTTCAAGTCACACCACCATCATGCTCTCCCAACATATTTGAAGAGGTATGTCTAGCAATTAATTTACCTGTTTTCAGATTTGGTCATGACTTAGTTGTTGATGCATATATTAGAAAAATCTTCATAAGAAATATTGAGAGACCAATGAAGAAGGGTAATTTATCTGTTAGCAATCAGATTGTCACAAAGCATATCGATCAACATATTGCACCATTCAGAAAGACCGATTGCGAAAAATTATTGCAGCCAAGGCTTTCCCCATTGCTTTATCTAAAGCTCATATCTAATTGGTAGCTCTGCTTATTTCTTACTTGGCTTACACTTGGTCTCAATTGAGACATGTATGTTCTAGCTATTTTCGTTTCAGAAATTTAAAGCCAAGGTTAAAATCTTCTGAGCAAACCGATGCCAGTATAGTTTCTTATCCAAAGACATCGGAGATAGAGTGCAAAACACAATGCATAGCCGAATGGGGTGATGCAAAATCTGAACCATTCGTTTGCTTAACTCCAAAGCCGTTCTCACAACACGATCAGCTAGAAAACAAGAAGTATACCTTCAATTCAAGCATGTGCGATCAAATATTTGATTTGTTGCTGAAAAATAATTACATTACAATTCTTGATCACCATGTTAAGCCATCAATCCAAGGATGAATGTATTGTAAGTTGCATGATTCGTCCAAGCATAATTTTGAGGATTGCAACATGTTTCGTCAAATAGTTAGATTGGCCATTGAAAAAGGATGATTGAAGTTTGTTGAAATACCAAGAGATGACCAGTCTATTCCGATTGGTCCCGATGGCAAAAAGTTTTTGCATCGGCTGCTTCAAGCCGATCCATTTAAAGAGAAGGTAAAAACTGCAGGTGATGGGATCAAGCTTTCAAGTAAAGAAGTTGTTGAAGAGCATAATGAACATAATCTTAAGGGCAAGAATTCCATCGAAGCTACAATGGAGACGCCAAGGACTGGGGGGCACCAAGAAAATCCAATGATCGATGAAAGCAAACCAAAAGAAAACAAAGGCCGAAATAAGCACAAGTGTAAGAGATCAAAAATCACATTCGCTGAACTATTGGATAAATATCAAAAGAAGATTGAAGAGAAGAATGCTTATGGACCAAATCATGCAGAGAAACCCAGATCATCCCCAAGGCGCAAATATGAGGATCGGTATTGGCAAAGTGAGAATTTTAATGCAACATATTCATATCCTTATTTTGGGCCGCCAATGCCAATGCCGTGGATGCCTCCCTATGCTCATATAGATCCATATTCCTCATGGGACATGTATGATACAAGGGCACATTCTCCATCTTATTTTAGACCATCTCACCAATATTATGCAGCTCCAAGAAGATCAACATTTGAACAATCACATGTTAAAGACTGTTTCAATCATAAGGAATTGGTGCAGAGCTCAAGGAAGAAGAAAGAGGTGGTCAAGCAAGTTTACCGTGTTAAAAGAGATGGTCGTAAGAGTGCAACTTCAGATTTGATCTCAAATGAAAAAGAGCCAATTAATGTGTTGACATTGGCTACTAAAGACAATGAGACAAAGCAACCAATTATTGAGAGTCGAAGTGCCAAATCTGAAGAAAAGAAGTTGAGAGTGCACAAGGCCAAAAAGGAATTTCCATTGGTCAAAACAGAATCACAACCGAGATGCATGCTCAGCTTATCGTATTGGCAAAAGAAGAAATTACAAAAACTTAGTGCACAAGAACTTGAAGAAAGGAACATGGCATGGGTTCCCAAAGGAAGTGCTCAAAATAAGAATTATGTGCAAGCTTCCATTATGAGAAGTGCGGCAAAGGTGAAGAAGGAAAGGAGTGAAAACTATGAAGGACCAAGTCGAAGGTTTCAACATCTTTGGTCTACACATTATCCATATTCTTCAACTATGCCATTAACGCCTATGCCATGGAATTTGTCATCAGGTATGATTGGTAACCCTCAATGGGCTTATTTTAATACATGGATGTAATATAATTTCTTACGTCATGAAAGGGTATTACCAAGTCACTATACATTTGATTAGCTACAAGTTTGTTGTTGATCCAAAGGGCCGAAATACTTGATTTGTCATTTCATTTGTTTATTTCGGTTGTATGTGTTTCGAATGAAGTTTACATGGTAATGGCCGATATTTATCTATCGTCCTAAGAGTATGTCAATACATGGCCGGTGTAGTATTCTAACATCGTCCTTAGTTCGATTGGAGAGCGAGACAAGGTAGGTGCTCATGGAAATTTATATGTATGCCTATATTATGATTGAATGGAGTTGGGACATAGTGACCGATGTCATTGAATATATGCTGCATAGACCAATTCATAGTTGCAGAATTGGCTAGTGGGCTTATACTTTGTTTGGATATGATTTGGCTTATGCATCTCTGAGATCTATAAGAGGCCAAATCATAACTGATTTTATTACTAAACATCGGATTAATGACATGCATAATGTTGATATTAGCCTTGTCTTTCTAGTACTATGGAGATTATGTTTTGATGGTTCAATTCGTAGCAATGGCCAAAGTGTTGGTGTTGTTTATATATTTCTTTATGGTACTGTTTTTTAAGCCCCATGCCTCTTAGAATATTTTTATGCACGATTAATGATAGCCGAATATGCATTGTTATTCGGATTGAGTCTTTTACTTTCTATAGGTGCTATACATACTGAGGCTTTCGGTGATTCATTATGAGTAGTGTAACAAATATTCAGGGTTTATCAATGTTTTGATGAATCACTCATAGTTTATCTTGGCGTATGTCTAGATGCAAAATTTACATTGGTTTGCTTTAAAGTTGTTCATATATTTAGACATGACAATTCGAAAGAATTGGCACAGCAAACATCCGGCTACTATGTTAATCATGTTGTATTGCATTTCGCTCAATAGCCGATGCTTAGTCTCGTCAATATAGGTAAGGCCGAACCGAAGTCCATAGCTTCAGCCACTAATGAAATTTTTAAGCAGGCGAAAGTAAGGATTGGAGAAAGTATTGTTGATTATCTACAAAATCCTAGCAAAAGGGTGAACAATATGGTTTGGAGGATGACCTTGAGATACATATCTATGGTACTTTATCACCAGATTGTTAATGAAGCTGAGAAGGTTTCACCCAAGTTTGCATCAGAAAGTTCACATAAGACATGGTCGATATATACTTATCGTCCTAAGGACATATAAATGGCTGATGGAGTGTTGATATCGTCCTTATAACAAACTTGGTACAAGTTATTTTTCGGCACGCTAGCTTTAC
>NW_021170830.1:35730-53009 GCF_002162155.2 Triticum dicoccoides
GTTGCCATAATAAGAGGTGGATGAAAGAAAATCTAAATGCAGTAACGAATGAGATATATTAACTATAATGAAATCTTTGATGTCATGTTACACTATTTACCTCATGGAGCAAAGTGAAACTAGTGGTTCTTAATGTGTTGAAGAAAGATGAAGAGTATAGAAAAATAAAGGTTAGGTTAACATGCAAACAAAGAATTGTCAAACTACGATAACTTATCTTAAGATTATTTTTGTGAATTGGCCTTCCAGATGGGATAAGAGCGCCGCTTTTGTTCTGCCGGAGTACTTGAAGAAGTTCTATGCGGAGATGCTGAGGACATTTGAGAATATTGAGGCTGAAATGCCAGCCAATACGAACTACGATATAGCACACCTAAAAAAAGCGGTAACTTCATGTACCATTTTCTGTCTTGTAAAAAATAACATATAAATATCTCTCTCTCTCTCTCTCTCTCTGTGTATGTGTGTATGGTTGTGCATCTCTCTCTCTCTCTCTCTCGTTAATTTTGGGATTACCTCTCTTTGTTTGCGTGCAGGTCCAAAATAACGTGACTGGTTACCTGGAAGAAGCGAAATGGTCACACAGGAACCACAAGCCAAGCTTTGTAGATCAGGTCAAGTTGACTAGCCTGAACATCGGCGTGCCAACAATATGTGTGAGTATGATGGCTGGAATGAGTGATGCAATGATGAAGCCAGCACTCAAATGGGCTGCTAGTGTTCCGGACGTCGTCATATTAGTCGGGAAGATTTACCATTTCATGAATGATATCGGTGCATTTGAGGTATATATATAATATTTCAAAATTAATTTTTGCTTGGATGTTACTTTTCACACATGTAAGAATGTCAAGTTCGAGCATATTGAGATATAATTTTGACCAACAATTTGAGTACCAAAATGTGATTTATTTGACAAAAAATCATAGTATGGATTATACTTGGAATTATTTTACAACAATGTCAGTTTTGTGATGCTACCTTAACTTCATTGGTCTATTTTTTTTATAAATTTGTACACATCAAAATGTGTGGGCACCTATGGAAAAGGGGGCAGGGCTCAGTTACCAAGTTTGTACTATCATTGTGCGTGCATGGAAGATTATTAAATTGATACATACTTACATAAAGATGATTATTGATGTCA
Organism: Triticum dicoccoides; assembly: GCF_002162155.2. Lineage (NCBI taxonomy): Eukaryota > Viridiplantae > Streptophyta > Magnoliopsida > Poales > Poaceae > Triticum > Triticum dicoccoides. Next base: position 36,878 of record NW_021170830.1, read on the forward strand.
TCATACAGCGTCGAAAATGCAAGGGGGATCTGGCAAGCACCGTAGAGTGTTACATCAATGAGTACAACGTGACAAGTGAAGTGGCCATTACCAAAATTGTTGCCCTGATAGAACAAGAATGGAAGACCCTGAACCAAGCTCGCTTTGAAAATCATCTTCTCCCTGCATTGCAGCAGTTCATTAGCTTAGCGATTAGCACAACATTTTTCTATGGTAACAGAAATGATGTATACACGCACAGCGCACATATGCAGTGGACTATTGAGAGGCTCTTCCTGAAGAATATGTAGGCCTTGGCCAAATTCATCGTGTATTTGTTCCCTAGTTTTAACCATAAAAAGGTGAATGTTGATAAGCATGCATGTGATTCACTGATAATATGTAAAATGCTACAGTGAAAGAAAGTTGTACTGGTGCATTTTGTTACAGTGTGATAATTTTGGTTATAATTATATCTCTACTAAAATTTTATCTTATGTAAAGGACTAAACATATCTAGGTATGTTTTGAGTTCGTCAGAGAAATTATATAGTTGCACAATGTGTTGCATGTAGAACTAGTAACAGCAGTGGAGATAACATGATCACAGATTTAAACAAGTTTTCATTGACACTAGCAACTATAAGATTCTCAGCCAGGACTCATGCACATGGGTGGCCACAACTCAGATTTGATTTACATCACAATTTTATTTATTATAACAATTACATCCCGGCTTTTGGAAGAAGCTCTATGTGTTTTCCAGCTGTGTTGTTCTTTTAGGCCACCTCAAAACCCATCTAACCATAATATCAATGTGGATACGAAATCCCCCATCCTCTATTGTCCCTCTAATCCCTCACTCCTTTTGTACATTTATTGTACATAGGCCCCCTAGTTCTCTTATCTGGCAAGCAGCCATCTTCGCCATCAAAGCGCAGACGTTCTTCCACAACGAGGTCATGAATATGGTTATTGGTGCCATGGCTGCCAGGATGTGAACACGACCATTGCTGATGTGAATCATCATGTCTGATTTAACTGGGCACTACTTCCTTCCCATAACATCCTTTTTTACCCAAAAAAAATCCATTTTTTGTATATTGTGATGAATTATTAAAACACTTTTGACATGTTACATGTTATTTTATTGCACTACTAAGGTAACTAATACGGAACATTTAAAATGAACTCGTGATAGTCGTGAGTTGTTCATATATATTAGCTGTACAATAGCTATGGAAACTTATATTTTCTTTCGCAGTTTATGTTCTCACCATTTTGCAGAACATACGTCGATCTAGTTTCAAAGATTGAAAGAGTTGTGCATATATCAAACTTGACTCATGGATAAGCTTGCTCATACTTTTTTACATAGAGGTACATGCAAATATTTGCATAGAGATATTATTTGACATAGCCAATGTCAGTCAAAATAATATGAAAAATAGTCTGATAGTCCAACAAGAGCTATACAAACATGTAAAGATGTACAAACTACAGAGCAACAAAAACATTCCGGTTCAATAAAGGTGCTCTACATAATTATTCCATGTGTATATGGAAATAGCTTTGGAGCGTGGGCATGGAATAGCTACTAGCCGAAGGTCAAACTTCCTGCTTACGGTGATCCCAAATTTCTTAGACATGTTCAGTGACTCTTCAATTGGCTCATCGGGAATTAGCATCAGTCAAAGTCGTGGAGAAGATTTGCCAAGACAATCTCTACGGTGGCGATGTTGAACAGTGTCGAAAGAGGTGAGTTCAAAATGTGTTCCATAATAATCCACGTTGTTATTCTCAAACATCTCCAGCTTGAACGATCCCTCGCTCGCTCTCAGAGTCAATCGGCCCAAACCGGGTTATGTGCTCAACGAAAAAAAGGATTTTGTGAAATTGCCTGCAAAACCGCCTTGCGAGCGTTAGCGTCAGCGCCATCTCCCGATGGATATTTTTTGCGCATCTCCATTAGTACCTTGGCCCTATTTTCTTCTTCGTCTATTTGGGAATAATTTAGGATCTCGGGAAATTAGAAAAAAACAATAATGAAGATATTGGTGCCTTTAGGCATGTCATAGCCCATGATTTCACAGTCTTCACTTGTCTCTCTTGGGACGAGCAGTAGAGTAGGAGGATGCAACCTAAACACCTCCTTGATGACCGTAAGCATGTAGCACAGCTCACTGAGATCAGTACTCTTCATTACATATCGATCTTGGCCTGGCTCTTCCCGGATCTATAGATGTGCCTTAGCCATAGCGTCAGGGTTATTCTACAAACAACGACGTAGTAAAGGGAATGGCTAGTGGCCAGTTAACTAAAATTTCAATTTTGGTCATTCGATTCAGCCATAGGATGGAATACAGGTGGTGCAGATTACTTCTCCAACCTCCAGACAACCTTCTTCTTCTTCCCCCAACCGCCGAACGTACCACTGGCCGAACTGTCGGCCACCACCACCCGCGGCCAGCAGCGCTCCCGCTCAGCCTCACCGCCCCGCCCTCCCCTCAACCTCCTCCCACCAAAATGCTGTTGCCTTTGGCCATCCCTCTAGCCCCGGCGATGACCAGTTTTTTTCCGGCGAACTTACACCACAGCCGTGGTGCCACCCAACCTCCTCCCACCCTCCATCAACGAAAGATGATGGGGTAGCCTGCCAGCGAACTCCTTCTTTCACTCCGGCGAGCCAGCGGCTGCTTCTTCCTTCCCTCTGGCGCATGCTTCCTTCTAGCGAAAATCGAACAATCCAAATTGGACTTTCAGGCGACTGATGTTAAGCTATTATGAATGTAAAAAGACAAATAAAGAGTGGCCTGACAAGCAAGAATAACCATTCAAACAAGAACACACCCGATAGATCTCACATATTTATAATATCTATAGGAGTAGCGCGGCATCCATCTGTATTAATGGCCCTGCATCCACCCGTTATAATAACCCGACAAACCAGCAAAGGTATAGCTAAGACAATCTGGCCATTCTAAGCCATGTTGAGAATGATGTATAGGCCAATTTATAGCTAACACTTTAGAGCCTTAATTAATTCTTCGGTGTCCAACATCCTTCACGCATGTTCATACACTTGCATCATGGATAATGGATAAGCATGTGATCAGGGCCGGTCCTGACTTTTCCGAGGCCCGGGGCGAGCTTCAAAAGTGGGCCCCATGAAGAAAGACATTTCTTTTTGAAAGACATAGTCAATAATTTCATTCATACTGATATATATATATCACAAAAGTTTATCGGACTTCAAACAACTAACTAAACAACAGTACCAAGAATTCATTAGCAAATACGATCTCATAATACACCAGGGACATGGTACATTTTAGCAAACAACCAACAAAGCTTTTTAGGGTATACGTATACTGCAGGAAAGGAGGGGGGACAGCTGAATCGTTGGAGGAGAAAAGTAGAAATTGAACTAGCCAATTCCAAACGTGGCAGAAGCGTGGCAGTAACCTAGTAACAAAAATAGAATTTACTAGGACGAACACTTTGATTTATTTGTAGCTACTTTATCCTTGAAGAATTCAGGCTGTTTATTTTGAAAAACAAAGCTCATTTGTATACTTTGACATGACACAATTATTATTTTCTTCTTCCTCTTCTATCACGAATTCACCTACCTCCATTGTTGACATGGTTAGATTTTAGGGTGACAAGTTGACAGCTATGCCCTTCTTTCGCATTGACATGACCGTCAACTCGACAAGTGGACCTAGCTAGAATTTGCTAGTGAGATTGACAAGTTTCATTTGCCATCCGTGTTGGACACAATAAAACTTGGACAAGTGTATTGGAACTAGAATTTTATTGAAAAAATGTCACACGTCTTGTATCCTACTGCATAAAGTTTTGCATGGATATAAATAGGGAACATCGCACATTATGGGGTAACAAAGCTACAAACATTAATATATGCCTCTGTATCCGGATTGATTAATTTAAAAATATCTTATTATTTATGTAAATAGCATATGCATTATTAATCTTAGATTCTTTTTATAGGTAGGAGCATGAGTTAATTGGTGGATTTACAAATGTTAAAGGGAATTATGAAAATGCATAACATTCATTTATGCGTATAATACTTTTTCCTATTGACAAAGTGTTTTTGAATGGTTAACAATATTAATTATTTTCATCATAATGTTTGAATAAGAAATGCCTAGCCTGCTCAAGTGCATGGTTTAAGGAATAGCTAACTTAACCACAACTATTACGACATTAACAGATACATAATCATGTGTTCCAGTTTTCTTTACGCCAACAACTGCCAATCAGCCGAACTAGTGAAGCCTCTATCTCGCCTCCGCCTACGATGTAGCGACTTTGTTGCCTGCTCCGACTCATTCCTGGCAAGTCCTCGCTGGCGACGCTCCGTCTCGGTTCGACACTCTGCGTACGGTGGAAATCGACTAATGCTGAAAAAACATTCATATGGCTCCTTATTAGCAAACACGGTACAACCAAGAGACTTTGGCCAGCTAATTAACTCTAGTTTTGATCTCTGTTCCTCGAAGCTCTAGGTGAGCACACAATGGCCGCTTCATGACAGTGAAGAACTCAACATGCAGCTGGAGATCGACGGCAAGCTCACCTTCTCCCTCCCTCCACCGGAACTCCCTCACGAGGTTGGCGGTGAAGTAGCTTAAGTGCAGCATCGCGACACCCCTGCCAGGGCATATCCTCCGACCACCACCGAAAGGCATCATTTTGATCGTGTTGTCGGTTCCTTCTGATGCACCTTTGGAGGCCAGGAACCGTTGTGGCTTGAACTCGTCAGGGTTGTCCCACGCTGTGCTGTCTCGTGCTATAGCCGCCAGTGGGAAGTACACTTTGGTGCCCACCGGAATACGCTGGCCATTGTGAACCACATGGTCCTCTTCCATCACCTGCCTGAATGCAAAAGACGTCGGCGGATGCAGCCGGAGTGTCTTCATGACCACAGCGTGTAGGTACTCCAGCTCCCCAAGAACATTCTCGCTCACTTCGTCGGCGTCTGCATTCACGACGGCATCGATCTCCCTCCGGACGGCCTCCTGTATGTCAGGGCGCTTCACTAAGTTGGCCATGATCCACTGCAGCGCTGAGGCTGTCGGTTCCAGCACCAACAAACTCGGAGCACATGCCCACGAGTTCACCGTCGGACAGCCTTCTTCGATGCTGCCTTGGGTCCTGATTGTGGTCGTCCGGCACCGCGAGGTCGATGAGCGTGTCCACATACACCGGCGTCTCGGTAGGTTGCCGGTGCCGGCCGCGACGGGAATCCATGAGCGGTAGGTACGTCTCCTCCTGCTGCTGTCGCAGGGCGGCTAGCTTCTTCCAACGATTACGATAAATGAACCTGGTCACTGCCGGGAGCTTCGCGTGCGCGAACACACGCGCCGTAGCTAGGGACTTGACGAGGTCACTCTGAGCGTCGGCCATGACACGGACGTGGGTATTGTCGATGCCATCACCGAAACACATGGTGGCGATGAGCCCAAACATGGCGTATCGGATGCTCTCGGCCGCATGGACCATGCCGTTTTTCCTCTGCTCGGCGAGGTCCGCGACGAGACCACAGAGTGCACCGCGGCGTGCCGACGCGTACCGGTGGAGCCGCGTCGGGTGAAGGACCTCCGATGTGAGGTTGTGACTAATGGTGCGCCGGTGCTCACCATAGGGAGCGTGTTTTGTATCTGCATATTTGTTTTAAGTTTTGCATATAGTGTAGATGGTCTAGAGTAGCTAGTCCGGTGTTGCTTCGACAAAGGCGTGCCGAGGAGATATGCCGAACTGCCATGCGATGCGGCGAGCACAGCGAGATGCCGACGGCAGTGCGAAGCTGCAGTGTTGCATGAGGCAGCAAAGTCGTGTGATGCGACAAGCGCATGGACCGCAAAGTGAACCGGCTGGCTGAATGGATTAGTTAGATGCATGCAAGTGGTTAGCCAGCTTCGTGGGTAAGTAGTGGCCGCATGGAGGTTGTTAGCTGGTCAAGGGGTGTGCATGTAGTTAGCTGTTGATTACTTTGCATGCATAAGTTAGTTAGCGCACAAGCTGTGAAGCCACCGATCGTGCCGATCCTGGAGCGATTCTAGGTGAGAGAGAGGGGGTCATGTGTGAGTACGTGACTTAGTGGCCTGGCTGTGTTTAGTGCCTGCGTGAGTCACTTTTGTATATATATGTCATATTCAGTAATGAGAAGGGAGGCCGTGACCCGTGAGGGCTGAGGGAAAATATGTAGTCTCTTGTTTCACCAAGGTGAAGAGCCTCCCGGCCGGCAAAGCTAGCGGCTGGTCTGCCTTGGCGTGTGTGTGTAGAGTTCCAACGTGTGTGTGTTCTTGAGAGAAGGACAAAGTGAGAAGAAGAGTTGTGTGAGGCAGCTCCAGGGGGAAAAAGTGCGGCGTTGCGAGAAGGCGGCGCCAATAGAGCGGAGGTGATGTTCTGGTATTGACGGCGCGAGAGGATGGCGCTTGGAGAAATGGATGGTGGGCGGTTGGAGAAGGAGCCGTCGGCACTGCCGCGCACGAGAAGGCTATGCGCCGTCTCGTGGTCGGTGACGAAGATACTAGCGGGCTGCGGCTTCCACACCGTGGAGAGCTCTGGCGCTAGAACCGACTTGGCCCTCGTGAGGAGGGCCTTCATTGGCGATGCATGGTGGAGGAGGAAGAAGAGAAGAGCCAAGGGAAGCATAAGGAGGAGCAGGTCTGCCATGGCTTGATGGACTGAGCCGCGCCTGCCATATTTACGCACGCATGGGCATGGCACGGGGTAGTTGAGCTCCATTGATGCCATTTTAATGCTATCTGTTTAAAGTAGAAAATAAAGAACGAGATAGTTTGAATAAAAGATGATCTATCAGTCTTTATTGATGATAGAAATGGGCTATTTATACCCAGGCGGAAGTACACATGGTGCTTGGCGGTCAAGTAAACACATAGTTACTTGAGAGCCAAGAAATTACATAGTTGCCTTGAGAGCCAAGGAAGTACATGGTTGCTTGAGAACCAAGCAACCTATCTAACAATTAACTTAATCCTAATTAGCTTAACTGTAATCAACTATTCTATTCTTAACACTCCCCCTTGTACAACGTCTCTTCTTTGGTATATCCATCATCTTGACAAATTCTTTGAATAATCTTGACTGTCTCCTCCAAAAACCCTGTGGGGAAAATATGAGGAGAATAATGCAGATATGTTGCTAAAAGTCCTTTAAACCCAGTGGGAAAAATAATAAGGAGAAAATGATGCAACATATAATGATTATTGTCTCTTGATAACTCATATGAGAAAAACCTTTCAAGAAGGAGAAAACTCATCGATGAGTTTAGAGAACAATTAATATGTCTTGAGTACTTTCCCTCAAAAAAAATGTCTTGAGTACTTTCTTTAAAAACCCCGATAGGGAAAATAGAAAGTATGAAGTATGATCTTTGATAAGATATTGCCTCACTAAAATCCATTATGAGAAGCTTTGATAGAAAACTCATAAGGGAAAAGAGTGTGATATGATATGCCATTGAAAACTCCTTTAAAACCCAGTGGAAAAAAATATAAGGAGAAATGATATGACATATATAGGCACTTGTGTTTATATTGTCTCGTTAAAAACCTTTATGAGAAACCATTAGGGAAAACTCATGAAGGGAAAAAGAGTACAATATATGCAATCTTAGGATTGTTAATAGGTTATAGATTTGGGAAATTACTCCCCCTGAACTTTGCAAACCTGGAGAATGTGTAATACAAACTCCATTGATATGATCATGAAATTATGAATAACCTGTAAGATTTCCAAAGTATGTTGTTTGCATATTGTTTCCTCACTTTCTATAATTCGTGAGGATAAGTAATTTTCGAGCAATGTACTTTATGATATCGCTCTTCATATAACCTGTAGGTATTGAGTAACACAAGTGGTAGTGTCTTGATAAATCAAGTTATGTGATTCTGATGAATCTCAACCACATGATTTTGAGTGTGGTTAATCATTCTGCTAAGCCATGCATATTTTGCAATGCTTTTAGATAAAGCGATTATGTCAGAATGATAACTGGAAATAGCCGTTAAAGCCCATTTATATGACTTCCATATGAAGGCTATTCCAGCAAATTCAATCATTGATATGGTATTGTTGGGATCAAAGAAAGAGCCAATATCATTATATCATATCATGGCCATATCTTGTATTTCCTGATGGAAATATCCATGATTTATTGTGAGCTTGAGATATAAGCTGATATTTCCTATATCAACCATATACCTTTTGTTGGGGTTTACACTCTGAACAAAGATAGAAAATATAGTGCTAGGCCTGGCATAGTTTGCAATTATATGAGTGCTTTGACATTAGTGAGATATAGAACTTCAGGTCCTGATATCACTTCATTAACACCCATTAACTACATGGATATTGTTATTTTTATTGCCAATGATATTTAGTATCGAAACATAATTCCACTCATACCAAGAGGGTATGTTACATCATAATTGATGTCGGGTCTCTGCGTGAACCCTTTGCTACAAGCCTCGCTTTCTCACCACCTCATTGACTTTGTCTATGAATGAGAAGTTTTTAGTATTTCGTACGGAAGATACTTATGAGGAGTAGGTATTACTGCGGTAAATACCACTCATTTGTTGAGTGAGTGCTATTCTTCATTACTTGCTTCATTTTATGTGAACCAATATGAGTGCAAGAGGCACTCTACCATGGATTTTGGTTCTGGGCCCAAAAGGTTTTAGCAAATTGAGAAGAAATATATGTCGACAAATGTAGTCTTTAGTTTATATGATCCTGGTGGAATCATTGAAGTTTGTGGATAAAATATTTATTCCTTTTAACTCCTCGTGATTTTCTACAACAAATGGAGTCAAGGTGTTTCGATGTCTCGTCACCAAAATATTTATGCACATTTATGCCGGGCTTTGGATGATGAGCATCCAGTGAGGTGTCTTTCAATTTGATGTTGAATTACATTTACTGGTTGAGTATTTGATTTCCTCTGTTTCTGCGGAAGCATATGAGAACTTATATCTCGTCTTGTCAGATTTTCTCCCCCTCTTGCTCTCATTTGGGAAGAAGAGTGGTTTATCAGGTACCTCCACTCTTTCTGATACTTTACTGCAGGAATACAGAATTTAGTGACACGTTGTCATCCGTAAATTTATGTGGCAGATTTGCAATGTGTTGCAAATATATGATTCTCTAAACTTCTAGTTCATATTCTTTGAGTACGTGGATATAAGGATAGAATGTCAATAGCATTTCTAATTTATTTCTTGGCATTCTTTGTGGTACTTATCTCCCGCTAATGCTGGAAAATATCCTTATTGCTGATGCAATCAGCATACAGGCTATGAATAATTTTGATTGACGGATAAAAATTGTTATTCCTCACATAGATCCCTAATTTTTGCGAGTGCCCATTGATGTACGCTGGAGTGGTGATATCGGCATGTAACCGAATTATCGCAGATAAGAAATACTTTTCTGATTTCCACGTAGTAACTACAAGGGAAAGTAGTATGATATGTAGTTGGTATGATTTAGATCATACTTACAGTGTGTAAGGCCGTATGTGTGCAGCAAGAGGCTGGTAATTTTACAATTCTTTAAAAGTGGTCATGTAATTCATTTAACTCTCTTTGATAAGAAATTTAGCTAAACCATTCTGGGTATGTACATAAAGTACTTAATGCAAAAAAAATGCTCATTGAATGAGTTCAACAACATTGTTCATTTGAATGGGTTTATAGATCCTGTTTTCAAGAGAATTTGCTCTTACTTTGATAAGTTGAGCAATTTTTTTAGTAAGATCATGCATTGTTGTGTGTGATAAGAGACACACTTAAAAACATTTTATGAATGTGTATATGAGTACCATGAAGTATCTAAATTACCCCAGATAATGGTTAAGCAATCCAGACATATCGTTTGAATGTGTTCAAGGAAGAATAAGTGTCATGCTTAGAATTTTAAGGTGAGAGTGCCTTAAAACTTATTTCCCCTATGGCCCATGTGGTGCACATATAATCTGATGATCTCGGGAATATTTTTGCAATTTGTTAAGTTGTGACCAACCGAATTGTCAACAATTTTCTAACCATCCCCAAACCAGGATGGCTAAGGCTATCAAGCCTAATATTTAATTTATTAATACTTAGAAAATCATTGTGTATGCAACAATATTGAGTATGAATTGGAACATACATTCAACTTTATCGCATATTGTATCCAATGGATATGATATTGGACATTTTACTACATGTAGTAGTACAAGTATGGGCTAATAATATATTGGGACAGTTAGGAGATTACCTGAGGGTCTCCAATATTTTTGAGTGCAAATGTTTTCATCCTCCATTTTCCGCACTAGATTTTGTTCTCCTTCTGATGTAGATTCTGAGAACAATCCTTTACCAAATTTTGTTGTTATTTGCAAATTTGCAAATTTATCCCATTTAACTTATTGGCCTTTTAAAATTTGTGGTGTGGTTTGACCATATGTTTGAGGGTTTGGTAATCATAGGTATGCTGTTTGTATAACCACACATTTGACAAACTGGAGAATTTTCTTTGTGATCATTTGAAAACGATATATTCCCTATTAAGAGGTAATTTTGTCTTTTAGCCTACACTTTACTTTGAATTCCTCGTGGTTCATTTTTGAGACCACTGACTTGCATAGTATTCTCAGTACTAGCAAATATTTCAAATAATGGTATATCACCTGTTGGGTGGATATGATGATTTTAAGAAATTCTATATTTCTTCATCATGGAAATTTGTAGTACCATCATAAGAGGATGTAAAGTGTATTTAAGGCATATGAAAACATTGACCATGAGATCTCAACTTGAGGTTGATTAAGTGACATAATTGTGAGCTGCGATGACTTGAAGTCTTGAAAAACGAATGGGTAATCATTCGTGATATGCTCAAGGCATCATGTTTATATTAAGGGAAATATTCTGGGTGAATAAAATGTCATCCATTATGTACTTAGTTTGAGAACTAAGTGAATTTGGGACACATAAAATGCATATGAGTGTTGCAACTTTAGAGTCACCGCATTGCATGTATGACATTTGTTAGTCACTGTGAAAGTTTAACCATAATGTGATGTGGACATTGCAAAAGTGTTGAGACACTCAATCGTTGCCATAATTATGCAATCCATCTTGATGGATGGACAACACTATAATTATAAATAGTGACATAGGCTTCACTGCCATGTATTTTACCAATGTAATAGACGGTAATCACTAGTATATGCAAATATTTGCATAGTTTTCTGTGACATATTCAAGCAAAATGAGGCTTGACTAGTTGATATTAGCACACAATACCATTTTGGTATATATCAAGTGTGCAAGAACTATATTTACTATGAGAGCAAATCATTTTAGTGAACAACAACAAATGCTTGTGAGGAGCAAATTTTATAAATGTAGCTGATGCAATTGGGGTCTTATGTGTATACTACAAATTAAATAGATAACACTTTTAAGATAATCACCAAATGCGGTGTAGATCTCACAGTAATAGGAAACATAGTCTGACTTTTGTCAGTAGATGTTCATATCTCTATTACCTTATATTATGCTAACTTTATGAAATCACTTTGAAGGTAATCATCTATCAGAGTGACATGATGTAGACCTTACAGTAATAGCGGATAGTCTACAAAATTTTGCAGTAGATGCCAGTATTACCTTATGATATCTTGAGGGTAGTCACAGCTAATATTGATATTTGGAAGAGCACTTTGAAGGTAGTCATCTTGTTGGTAACAAGATGTAGACCTCACAGTAATGATGGATAATCTGCAAACGGTGCAGTAGATGCCACCAATACCTTGTGATTCACAAATAAAATTTGGGCATGTCATATGAAGTATGACAATTTATAATTCTTATTTGAGTTTCATTAAGATTTGCAAGAAAAATTGTTTTCGACTGCAAAAATATAGTTTTCCTAAAATCACATGTCATGTAGAATGTTTGCGGTAAAAACATAATTGATGTCTTAAATTCCAGAAAAAATAGGAGCTGAAATATAAGCAATACATTCTTTTGCAGTGGTATTGCCATTAAAAAAATGGTGTATAGTTATTTTATGTAATTTAGGATGAACTGAGGTTCTCCCACGTATGTTTTCTAAAACCGAGGGCTTATAGAATACAAATAGTAATAACCTGATGGTTAAAGTGCTAAAACAGAGAGTTGTACTACAAATCGCAGGAGTATAGACAACTTGAGAGTTGAAGTTGAGCGCTATACTGCATGATGAACTAAGCCTGAGGGCTTAACAGATATTACAGGGACCTTTCTGTGGATAACAGAAACTTAAATGCTTAAACTAAAAGATAACCTAGAGGATAGAAATCCCCAATTTCTCACGTGCGGCTAAGGATTATCATCCACCGCCGCGCCGCTGGGAAACGTTGCATTGGTTGGCCCTCCTTGTGCCAGAGGAAGCCGCGCTGGAGGGCGCATTGCGCCGCGCACTGGCCCAAAATCGAGTAGGCAGGTCATGACTGAGAGGGAGCGCGGCGATGGAAGGTGATGCGCAGGTGGAGTCGGCGGGGCTTCCGTACACGTGCGGCCGGAGTCGAGGCGATGCCGCCGCATGCCAGAGGGCTTCGCCGCGTGCTGTTACCCGCCAGTCTGGGTCGCTCCACGGAAGGCTGCGCACCGGAGGGTAGCGCCAAGCGCCGCTACATGTAGTGGGATACTGATGCGGTCCAGTTCCTGAGTTCCTTCAACAAGTACTGTTGTTGTGGCGTGGCCGGTGCCCACCGCGCTGATTTCTGGTTGAACATGATTATGTACTATGAATAAAATTGGGATCATAGCACCTGATAGGTATTGCGATCAAGGTATTGCGATCAAGTACTTTGATCGTAAGCTTCATGTGAGAAGTAGTCCAGGACGCGTAGACTTATTCATGTATGTGGATCCTTTTGCTTCGGAGTTCTTTTTCTATTCTTGTCCTGTTTCCTGGACTGGTCACCTTGGTTAGAAAAAAAGGGGTAAATGTGACGCCTAGTTCTTGCATGCGCGGCGCGCTGGTCGAGAAGTGCGGCGTTCATGCACTGGTCTGGAGTGCTGCGCCGCGAAGGCCATTCGACTGTCTTGTCGTACCCAGGGCGGCAATTCCTGATAGTCAAGAACAAAGATTAGGTAAATCGCACTAGCGTATGATGTATCATAGCAATTAGATTAAACTCGCATTTGGTTGTATTGGTGCGATTCTTCCGTGCTGCTCCCAGGTGTTGATTCCGATAGAATCATTAAGTTGCTATTTATCCGTTCTTCTAGACCCTGATTGTGAGGCGATCCCTCTTGTGTGTAATCTCTTTCCTTGTGTGTGGCTAAATCGCTCGAGCGGAGAGCAAAAGTGCATGATAACGTGTTTAAAGTAGAAAATAAAGAACAAGAAAGTTCGAATGAAAGATGATCCATCAATCTTGATTGATGATAGAAGTGGGTTATTTATATCCAGGCGGAAGTACACATGGTGCTTGGCGGTCAAGTAAACACATAGTTACTTGAGAGCCAAGGGAGTACATGGTTGCTTGAGAATAAGGATGGCAATGGGTCGGGTTTGGATCGGGTTGAACAATATCAGATCCATATCCATATCCATGAAGACAGTCTTTGCCCGCCCATGAAAATATCCATGGATGAAAAATTGTGTCCATGTCCAAACCCGATGGATATTCATACCCACTGGATATCCATTGGGTCCTCTCAACACATATAAATAAGACATAACATAATGTTAACATAAGCTCTTCCATTCTTCACCTTGTGGCAAGCTAGGCTTCACTTATTGTAAACATCAACTTATAGTAAATCAACGCCCACTAACAACCTAATATCATTTAGTATTTTTCTAAAAGATTAGAATGATGTATCATTTAACGAGGAGATGAAATAAGGGAAGGGGCGCTGGAGTATGTTAGTGGGGATGGAATATCAACTAATAAAAGTTATGGTGGGGATTGTACAATTTCTTTTGCATGTTTTGCATAGCAACGTCTAAAATTGCAGTGGGACATGTGACTGTGGGGTAGGTATAGCAGATTTTTGCCCATTAATGCATACTACCGGGTCGGGTTTGGATATACCCATGGGTACAAGATTATATCCATTCCCTACCCGTGAGCAATCGGGTCAGGTTTGGGCGTCGCCCATGGGCATAAAAGCATATCCAAACCCTATCCATTCGGGTTGGATATCGATGGGTATCCATGTCCATAGATAAAATTGCCATCCTTACTTGAGAACCAAGCAACCTATCTAACAATTAACTTAATCCTAATTAGCTTAATTGTAATCAACTATTCTATTCTTAACACTATCTTTGGCAGATACTGCAGGGGACGGGATACAATTTATTGGTCATGCATCGATGGTTGGGGAATTTATGTATCGCCAACTGTCGAGTAGGCCAAAAAGAAAATACTTTTGACTTTTGAGTACGGTTTATTAGTCCCTCCCATATTTTTAGTCAAAATTTAATCACATATTTGACTAGCAAATGTCAATGCATGTCACAAAAAATTATATTATTGGATTCATATTTAAATATAGGTTTCGCCTTTTCAGTTTTAAAAAAAATAAAAGAAAATGATGGAAATGTCAAAAAATAAAAGAAAATAAGTTTACCATGTGATATGTGGTCTAGTTGTTGGGAAAATTTGTAAATGTGAATTTTGACTTTATTTGCAAAATCTCTCTGAAATTTGTAAAAATGGGCATAACTTTTGCATACTAACTCGAATGAAAAAGTTTTTTATATGAAAAATCATCTACTAGAAAAGTTACATCGTAAGCAAGCGAAAGTAAGGATTGGAGAAAGTATTGTTGATTATCTACAAAATCCTAGCAAAAGTGTGAACAATATGGTTTGGAGGATGACCTTGAGATACATATCTATGGTACTTTATCACCAGATTGTTAATGAAGCTGAGAAGGTTTCACCCAAGTTTGCATCAGAAAGTTCACATAAGACATGGTCGATATATACTTATCGTCCTAAGGACATATAAATGGCTGATGGAGTGTTGATATCGTCCTTATAACAAACTTGGTACAAGTTATTTTTCGGCACGCTAGCTTTGCCGGAAAACAGGGGGGCATGTGTTGACGCTCAAAAGTGGCATGTTTATAAAGAGTGGCTTGAAGGTATGTCAAGAGTAATTCAAACTTACTATTGAAAGTCACTATGAGAAGGTTATCTTCGAGAAGATCAAGATGAATATGAAGATGGTCTAAAATGGAGTTCGGATTCAAAAGTTATGACAACTTCAGAGATGCTCATGTTGACACCAGATTAAAGAATGGCTTGAAACCCAATTAAGATGTCCTCATATGGAAATATGTTCAACACAAATTGTCTTTGTCTCATCAAAACGGCCGATTTTGATTTAAAAAATGTCCCAATCCAAGTTCGTATGCAAAAGTTAGAGCTATCGGAGTGCGACCCTGTCACGAGGCGAGATGTGGTGCCCCCCACCAGACATAGGTTTGATGGGCAGCGCGAGCGAACAGGTGTTCTGCGTGACCGTTTTGGCCCAGAATATGGCCTCAAATCGAAAATGTTCAACATGAAAGTTGTTCGTCTTGTCGAAACGGTCAAGATTGCTTTTGGGCTCGTTTCCATCCGAGATCGTTTGCCACCACAAAAAGGACCCGCAAGGTGCGGCCAGTTTAAACCGAACAGTTTTAGAAAGTTCGGACAAAACCAATCCGAATTTGAGTTTTGGACGTGAATCCAAGCCTTTTCCTTGCACGGGAAGTCCATCCGCCTCTTATATACCTAAGGGGTTACGGCCGATTGAACAACACACAATCGATCAATTCATCTACCATTTTTTATCTTTTATCTTTTCTCCTTAGCCCTAGTTCTTCTTCTTCCTCGTTCTTCGTCTGTTCTTCTTCTTTGCAGGGCGGCGAACCTCGAGGCCCTAGGGGCGATCAGGTCGACCTAGGGTAGCCCATAGCCGCCGCGCGTCCAGACGGGGTACCTCCCGGGCGTGCGGGGTTTCGGGTCTTCAAAAGCGCCTGCCGGATTGCCTGCGTACCGCGCTTCCGGCCGGGTCTCCTTCGACGTGAGCTGTGGTGCATCACCCTCGGCGTCGAGG